>NW_009646851.1:150608-153448 GCF_000708025.1 Charadrius vociferus | reverse complement strand
GTGTGTGGGCCGGCCGGAGGGTGGCATGCGCGGTGCGGCAGGGTGACAGGGGAAGAGGAGCTCTGGCAGCCGTATAAACGAGATAGGAGTCGGTAAAGAGGACGTGCTGGTGGGCGGTTTGTAGAGGACAGCTTGCCAGGGTGCCCGTTGCCTGTATATGGTGTCTTGTAGTCTCTGGGTATGCGTTAAGCTTTCCTGTTTATTTACGTCTGTGTAGCTGTTCATGCAAAGTATGCGTCTCCGGAGGCGTCGCGTGGCTGTCATCCTCACAACTGATGAATTATGACTAAAATTCAAGCGCTGAAAACATCAGTCTCTGCGAGTAACTAACAGGATACCCTACTGCTAGATGTTCGGGAGACTACCATGGCTTTAAATAAATTTGTGGGAGAGATTCCGTTTAGGCTTACGGCTTGTGTGCTTATATACGTGCTTTATGTTTTGGGCTCAGTAACCATTGACTAGCGTAACGACATGCCTCACCAGTATGATAGGGGTCAACATAATTCTAATTATTAGTATTGGAAATTCAGTTTCAAAAGCTAGAACCAGCCCTCTCCATTTTTCTAATTGGAAATGTGTGGTCTGCATAAAAAGAAGAAAAAAGCATGTAAAAGTGTGTGTGTGTGTGTTCTGAATAGTGAGAAAGTTGTAGTTTCTCGGCACCAGGCACTGCAGGTGTGTGCAGTATTGCTTCTGAATTCCGTTTTAGACTATTAGGTAACACGCTTAGGACAAAGCAGGTAACTCCTCTAGTGGTTATTTATAAGTGGTCATAACTGCGTTTGGTGAAAGTTTTAATGCAGTCATCAGGTGCTTAGGATACCTCTTGTTAGTTTAGCAATCTCATGTTTTCTGATGTCTGATTGCAGAAGGTTGAAGTAATTGACAGGACATCATTTACTTGGGTCAGAACATTGTAAGCAGATTTTTAGGCATTGCCTAAAGCAATTGACTACTTCAGGTAGCATTTGGGGATTGTAATTTTGGATTTAGCTGCCTGAAAGATTCTTTTTTTTTTTCTTTTTTTTTCCCTGTCTTAGGTGTCCCGATTGGGAAGGAGAAATCAGGCTCTCAACCAAACACAACTGCTTTCATGCAAACTTCAATAGTGCATCTCTAACAAAAAGATGGATCTGGGATCACATTCCACTCTTAATGGTAAGTAGTTGCCAAGCAGTCATTAAATTAAGATAATATAGAACATCTGGTACATGAAAAGGTTTCACGTTTATGACCAAAGGTGAAAACTTGTCTGGTTCAGTGATGATGACCTGAGGCATTTAACTTCACATAGGTGTATACCTTAAAGAATGAGATTTGCTTTCTTGAAAGACTGGCATATTAAAAAGTGATGCCAGTATATAATGATGATTTGTATAAAGCCCCAGGATCCTGGGACCAGTGACTGAGAATCTCAACTGCCTTTTTCACATTAATGTAAGCTTTTCATTCCCTTCCTGGTAAGGTAAAGTCTACAGATGTTACCAGAGGTCACAGTATAGGCTTTAAAACTAAATTAACTAAAGCTAAAAGCTAAATTAACACAAGAACACTGAATATTTTTAATATAGTCACTTTAGTAGCTAATTTGTGATCTTTGAAGGATTGGTAATAATGCTTAAATCTAGTTTTGATGATCGTTTACAGAAGGGAAGTCTTTCAGTTTGTTTGAAGACGTATCAAAATCTCCTGCATTTGCTCTCATTTCAGTTGCAGAGTGTAGATTTGTTAGTTTACCAGTCTTCATTTTCAGTAAGGGTTGCCTAGGAACAGTTTTCCCATGAGCCTAATTAATTTTAACCATGTCACCTTTACTGTCTGGCCAACTTTGTCTCTCACCAAAATCAGTCCAATTCTTGCCTTGGGGAAGAAACAAATATTTCACACCCCACTTAATTATTAAAAATGGTAAAATGCAATAATAAACAAAATAGGAACAAAACTTCTGAAGGTAGCATTTTACAATACAATTGGCTTTTTTTTAAAATACAAGACAATGCTATTCTTTTTTTTTTTTTCTAATGTTTCGTACATACTTGCATATTTTTCATCCCCATGTGTGTGGTAGACAGAGTTTGACCCAACACCAGGCTGCTCAGGGAGACAAACACAGACGTATGGCTGGCAGGACCGGCTGAGACCCCAGACCTCAGCTACCTTTCTCATCCTGAAAGCAGATTGTGATCTGGGGTTTCCAAAGCAAGGCTGCTTTAGACTGAAATTGCACAAAAATAGGTGAATTCAGTTGTGAATGGACATGGCAATTGCATCGTTTGCAGTTAATGCGATAAGGCATTACATGGACAGTCTCCTTCAGTTAGTTGCTGTTGGCATGCAAGGCTTTAAAAGTGAAATCAGAAGAGCATTTGTTACCACGTCATGTATAATTTATCCCTGAAAATACATTATTCTGAACAAATACTTTTATATTAAATAGCCCGAACAGTACAGTAGTATTGTCACGTTGGAGGCTTAACTTTGTTGGTGTAAATTTACAATTTAGACTGCAGCTCTCCCGCGGGAACCCCTTCCTTGTGGGAACAGCCATCGCGATGCGGAGTCTTAGTCCTGTTACGGGCCCCCTCACGCTGCCTGTTCCTGTAGGGAAGCAATTGCAAGAGAACATGGCCTTTTTGACAGTGCCGTTTCCAAGCTTTCGGGGTTTCAGAGGGGCACACGCACCCGGCGCCGCCAGGCGCTGCGAGTCCATCCCGTGCCGGGGCGGGGCAGGGGTGTGCTGACTCATCAGTTCGGAAAACGTGAGGTTCGCAAGGCGGCCCCAAATCCAGCCTACAGCTTTCCACCCTCCTTCCCGCCGGCGGCCGCTCCCCCCGACA
>NW_009646851.1:122584-150116 GCF_000708025.1 Charadrius vociferus | reverse complement strand
CTCGCAGTGGCCCCCTCCCCGCCCCTCCGGAGGCCCCCGGTGTTGAAGGTGTCGGGGAGCAGCCCCCTGAAGCATGCCGCGCCCCGCTCGTTCGCCCGCACGGCTCTGCTCCTGCTTCGCTTGTCGCTCCGACTCCGACCCCCTCTCCCACTGAGGTTGGAGCCGTCGGGGTTCCCCCCCACACCTCCTTCCGGCCGGGCCACGGGATCGCGTCCTTTTTCCCCACCCCCGCAGGTAGGGCCACAAGAGGTCTGTGCACCCTGTGTAGCTGCCTGGCTCCTCTCGGCAGTGCGCGGAGTTGAGCCGCGTAGGGGCACATGCACCCCTTCCTCAGAAGAGCGGCCGTGTTACTGGGTTATGCACTGGTGCCCAGCTAAAGGTGTGATGTTGTACTGCAGCTGCTCGCGACACCTCTCTGTCCGTTCCCCCCTTTCAGTGCCCTCTATCTGTGTGTGCATTTTATCCGTTAATCTGACCACAGATGGTCTCAGCCTGCCCCTTATTGAAGAGCTCCAGCCTAAAGGTTGGCCAGAAAATACACCCAAGCCAACAATAACACAAAGCATTGTTTGTTGGTTAGTGTTTTCAGGTAGGTATCAGGTTCTGTTTTCAATAAACTTAGGAGCTAGTCTATAAAAGTACATTTGGAAAATGTGGTTTTAAAAATGCTGTTTCATTGGATTTTTTGGCAAATAGCATATAAGAGCAGTGATGGCTAGCCAAGTGTCTTCAAGGATTATGTTAAAAATTAGTGTTGTTGAAAATTAGTGTTGTCTTCCATTTATTGCCATTCAAAGTCTTGTGTTTGTATCTGAAATTATGAAAAACCCACAAGATCAGCAAGCATACCATGAGCAGATTTACCAGTTTCTCAGGTTAGCTCTTTTCATGGGACAGGAGAGAGCTCTTTTTTCTTTTTTTCCTTCCTCTCCTTTTTTGGTCACCTTCACATGAATGTTGTGTTTACTTTCTGTCATGTAGAAACACATCTAGAGTTTACTAAAGTGAAAACTGTCTCCATATTTAAGAAAAACAATAAACACAATATATTGTAAGTAAATTTCAAAGTGTATTTGTAGTAAAAGTATACTTGAAGTCCAAAAACTGATGTACTCTGTGTGAATACATACTAGTTAACAAAAACTTTTCAGAACACCTGCAAGAGACGGGAATTCCATCTGGATCACAAGATAAAGTTTCAGTTCCTGATTCTGGACCAGAAATGGCTGAATCTCAGGTGGCTGTGGCTCCTGTGGTAATGTCAAAGTTGTCTGTTAAAGCACCTGAGTTTTATCCATCAGGATATAACCAGAACTTCAATCAGAACTTCACAGTAAGTGTTTATCTTCTCTTCTTAGTGTATGCCAGTTTACTTATATGTAATTTAATAATATTTTCTTGAGATCTTGTATATCAAATAACTCGAATGCTGCATTTGCTGAAAAGATTCCAAAATTTCTGATGACAACCTCCAGAGTCGCAGTCAGAGTGTTAAGTGATAACGGCTGAATATTATGGGGTACATGAGAGCCGTTAGCCTGGGATGTTTCGCTAAAGCTTGCTGCAGATAATCAAGGAATGTGGTTACACCAAGCATTGACTACACCCAACATCAGAGTAAGCTGTCCTTTCGCCTACTGCCTCTGCTGTAGTTATGTCTATGCTGCATTTTAAGTATGCTGCACTTGTATACAGATTTCAATGTTTTTTGAAGCAAGTGTGGGAGAAAGGTTGAACTTCAGGGTTTCTGAGCGCAGGCTTTACCTTTCCTAAATTTACTACGCCATTAGTATGATTGGCTGTGACTGCCTAACTCAGTATGCCATCATGTGTCTTTTAATTCCTTCAGTGGTATTGTATCACCAAAGGGCAAAAAAGTAGGGTTAGGTTCATTCCTAGCAGTTACCTATGCACATACCTAATAAGATATATTTGCAGCCAGACTAAGGGTGATCTCGGATCAATATTGTAGATGCATCATGTAATTAAAGTTGATACTTCCTGTTTTCTATTCCATTGTCTTCCATGTTATTGCTTTAGTAATACTACTCTAGGGAAGATCTATGTGAATTCTTCAAATGTCCTTCTGTTATGCAAGCAGCCAAACTCTGGTACTATATGTAAATAGATGGGAACTATTACTTTTACAAATACAATCAAGTGATAAAAAACAATTAGATCTGAAACAAACAGATTTTGAATAACTTCTAGAAAAATACTTGATTTGAATGCTAAATATGGTGGTTTGGTGTTTTGAAGTCTTTTCCTCACCAGTAAAATGAATGTTACCTTAATGTTACCAGCTTTGCCAGCTTACTGAGTAGAATTACTGTCCCCAATAATACAAGCCTGTAGCCAGTATACAACTGTTAGCAAAATGCCAATACAAACACGCTTCAGTGAATGGATAATCTAGGGGAAAAATGACTACTTTGTCCCAGTGTGTTAGATGTTTTCCATAAATGAAGGATTTCCTTATCAAGACCAAAGAAAAAAAAAGCCATTTGGAATGGCATACTTAATGCATACTTAGAATTACAAAGTTTTGAGGCCAGCAATGTTGCTTTTCAGGTGTTTTGCAAAAACACACAAGCATATGGGAGTTCCTGGTTGCTATGCTGTAGGAATATGCTATAAACATGACTCATCTATTAATAAAAATATCTCTTCAAATGCTAGCAAAACCTAGAACATTTATTTGGAAGTATGTTGTGGGGACCTTAATCTAATCAGAATATACTTGGCATAGAATAGTGGTGTTTTAGACTTCGGTCCTTCACTGTTACAAAGTTTGGGTTTTTTTTACTTCAATGACTGAATTGATTTCATAATCTGGCCTCACTTGCAATAAAAATAAGAAATTTAGCACACTGTACTATTCCACAGATTTTGACCATGTGTTTTACAATTTGAATCAAAACAAAGTTTTGAGAAACTTTAGTTTTTTGACTGGAAATTAATACTTTATAGTTTTCATTTAGAATGTTCCCTGGTATTTTTAAATCTGAAAACTTGCATTTTTTTTATAAAATGCACAGCGTTTTTGCTAGTAAGCATTTGTTGTTTTAGAAATAAAAAGTGTTGAATTCTTGTTTGATCATACATTATTGTAAATACTACATGGGTCCATGTAACATTTGATTGTTAGATTAGGTAAGTTCCAGTTAGTTCTGATATTCAAAACTATCAGTTACCCACGAAGATAGTTTACGGGGTACAGCATACAAGGTATACTAGAATTTTCAGAAAAACTTGACCAGGACTTTGGGGAAGAATGACCTCTGTGGAATTCTGTGTTTGCGTACAGCTGTCCATCCCATTGGAAGCTGTGGATGTCTGCAGTAGAACTGGTGGTTGGATTTAGGTTTGGATTGTCAGTAGGAAATGTCAGACTTGTTCTCTTGGCATAGGTGTACGATAATAATATAGAATCATAGAATAGTTTGGGTTGGAAGGGACCTTTAAAGGTCATCTAGTCCATCCCCCCTGCCATGGGCAGGGACATTTTCAACTAGATCAGGTTGCTCAGAGCCCCATCCAACCTGACCATGAATGTTTCCAGGGATGGCACATCTGCCATCTCTCTGGGCAACCTCTTCTAGTGTTTCACCACCCTCATTGTAAAAAATTTCGTTCTTATATCTAGTTTAAATCTTCACTCTCTTAGTTTAAAACTGTTACCCCTTGTCCTGTCACAGCAGGCCCTGCTAAAAAGTTTGTCCCTGTCTTTTCTGATGGCTGTCACTCTTATCAGAAGAGCATAATGATGTTCTCACTTCATAGTCTTAGGAGTGAGATTTGTATTGTCTTAGGTGGAATCTTTCCACACATACACAATTTTTATTTTTTTTTTTTACTTCAGTTAATTTCCAGAAGGAGAGTAAGCAGCCTCAGTGTTGGCTTTATACGTTTAGCTAAGCTTGAGGGTGCCACTTAACCTCATACAGCATGGGTTGGTTATTTTGTATATGTAACAGTCTTTGTACCTAAGTTTGCAATAATTTTATTGTAAACTTGTTGACTGCATATAATCTGAAGGTAAAAAAAGCTTGTTGGTAAGAATTCTGAAGAGAAATCAAATCAATGATAAATTATTAGTGACTAAGTTCCTAAGTGGAGATGTTGTGAATACTTGTCAGGTATAGGAAAGTGGTAATTAGCACATGTACAGAAAGAGACCCCAAGTGCAGATTTGGCTCATGGATTTTTTCTATAAACTTTCTGGGTTTTATCTTTATGTAAAAAAGAGGAGTTTTAGTACCTATTCAGCCTTTTCAATGCTATGTCTTTAAACTCATGAACTGACTTTTAGTAGAAGAGAGGCATATGTATAATCTTTAAATTAGTGACTCTTGTTGTGAATAATCCAGGATCCTATCCTATACCTGTCAAACATAAAGCAGAAGGATGAGACAGTGTTGGCTTGACTGAGAAATCATTGAAATGAATGGAAAATTTCTAGTTGACTTTCATGGCTTTGAATCATAAATTTGTAATGAATGTGTAAACTGATAGCTTCCTATTGGCCAACTGCTGTTTAAAAATAATCAAGAGGGATTTGCTTTGTTTTCCCTTAGTTGATGCAGTACGTGGTGCTGTCTTCTCTGTTAAATCTTAAAATCTACCAGTGAGAAATCAAGTGGGTTATGTCTAGAAGTTACTGGGCTAAACTTGGTTAGTTTTTAAAGGATTGCGTTACTAATTTAGCAATATACACAACTTTATTATAAAGTTTGAATTATTAATTTTTCTCTCCAATTTATTCTGTTCTCTGGCATAGTTACTAAAACCTAGACTACCTTTGGAGTTGCATATTTAGTATAGGTAGATGTAAGTGGTACGGAGTTTAGCCTCCATGTTTAGCCTCTTAATTACAGTATGAGAAGAGGAGTATGAATACAGGGACACCAGGGTACCAAATGGTGTTGGGGCCCCTTCCAAAACAAAGACATTCTCCTCCAAGACTGAACTCTTACCAGGTGAGTATGAGAGGAAGATACTTTCGTCTCTGCTGAATGCGGATGTCATAACAACCTGATGGCTCTCAGAAAGAGCAGCTTTTTTTACTAGCTACAGCAATTGCATTCCCTGCAACCTGACTGGAGAGTTTTCAAACAGGTTGTTTGGAGAGATGCTAGTTCAGCAGTATGTGATCAAGCTGCAGTTGTTACACAATAATGTCATAGTTCTGTGGAACAATATAGTTCATTGTACAGAACTTTTACTGGGCTATTTGCTAGTAAAAGTTGATTTCCTTTAGAGAAATAGAATATTTAGCAAGTTACACAGAAGCCCGGTAGCCGTTATTCTTTGGCTTTGTAAGTTCCAGACTGTTTACAATCGTAGAATACTTTTGGTTGGAAAGGACCTCTGAAGTTCCTCTGCTCCAGTCCTCAACTCAAAGGAAAACCAGTTCGGGTCAGGTTGTTGAAGGCTTTATACTTAATGAGCAGTAACAATTTGCCACCATTCCTGTAAGCCTGTGGTTTTTTCCTATTTCTGGTGGGCAACATTAAGTAACTTTGTCTTTAGTATTATTCACAGGGCAAATATTCTGCTTGATTAAACATCATAGGAAATCTTCCTAGTTTTTCTTTTGTTATATTTATGTGTTCCCCCATTAGCTTAAGTTGTATACCTTTAACACAGGGGTCTTTGAAGAATTTTGGAAAATCTGCTTTTTTCCCCCTATATTCTTCACAGGTCATGAAATTGCCAATACTTGATTTTCAGCAATGTGTATCTGTCTTTCTCCACAGTTCATATCCAGATAAAAATCTTTCACAGATCCATGTTGCTTCACACTAGAAGAGAGACAGGCATTTTGAAGACAGAAAGTAAATGACATCCCTTTGTTAAGGGAGGGGTGGCGGGGAAACAGAGAACGTGATTAAAACCTTATCAATGTATTTGTGTCTGCTAAGCAAAGAAAAACTCTTCTGTCGTTTTTAGCTCAGCTTTTAATTACCATAGATATATTTTAAACCTTTTTCTTGTTAAATAGTAGATCAGGTGAGAATTCTGATATTCTGTATGTTCCCCTAATGTCTTGATTTGCTAATTGATCCCACTGAATGGAAAAGGGGAAACATAACCCCTATTAAAAATGGAAAAAAGGAAGACCTGGGGAACTACAAGCTGGTCAGTCTCACTTCTGTGCCCAGCAAGATCATGCAGCATATCCTCCTGGAAACTCTTGTAAAGCACACGGAAGACAAGGAGGTGATTGTTGACAGCCAACATGTCTTCACTGAAGGCAAATGATGTATGACAAATTTTGTGGCCTCCTATGATGGCATTACAGTGTTGGTGGATAAGGGAACAGCAATGGACGTCATCTACCCAGATTTGAGCAAGGCATTTGAAGCTATCCCGAACCACATCCTGGTCTCTAAACTGGAGAGACACGGGTTTGTCAAAGGGACCACCCTGGATAAGGAATTGCCGGATGGTTGCACTCAGAGTTGCAGTTAATGGCTCAATGTCCAAGTGGAGACCAGTGACGAGTGGCATTCCTCAGGGGATGGTATTGTCACCAGTGCCATTTAACATCTTTGTCATTGATGTGGACAGGGGGTTGAGTGCACCCTCAGCAAGTTTGCCAACAACAAGCTGAGTGGCGCAGTTGATATTCTAGAGGGAAAGGGTGCCATCCAGAGAGACTGGGACAGGCTCGAGAGGTGGACCCGTGTGAACCTCATGAAGTTTAACCAGGCTGAGTGCAAGGTCCTGCACCTGGGTCAAGGCACTCTCAAACATGGATGCAGGCTGAGGGATGAATGCATTGAGAGCAGCCCTGAGGAGAAGGACTTGGAGGATACTGGTGAAGGAAAAGCTGGACATGAGCCAACAATATGTGCTCACAACCCAGAAAGCCAACCGTATCCTGAGCTGTATCAACAGAAGCGTGGCCAGTAGGTTGAGGGAGGCGCTGCTGCCCCTCTACTCTGGGCTCGTAGATGATGAGAGGGCTGGAGAACCTCTCCTGTGAAGACAGGTTGAGGGAGTTGGGGTTGTTCAGCCTGGAGAAAAGAAGGCTCTGGGGAGATCTTATAGCAGCCTTCCAGTACTTAGAGGGGGCTTACAGGAAAAGATGGGGAGGGACTCTTTATCAGGGAGTGTAGTGGTAGGATCAGCAGTAACGGTTTTAAACTGAAAGAGAGTAGATTTAGATTAGATATAAGGAAGAAATTTTTTACAGGGAGTGTGGTGATACAGTGGAAGAAATTGCCCAGAGACGTTGTGGATCCCTGGAATTGTTCAAGGCTGGGTTGGGTGGGGCTTTGAGCAACCTGGTCTAGTGGGGGGTGTCCCTGCCCATGGCAGGGTCGTTGAAACTGGGGGATCTTTAAGGTCCTTTCCAACACTTAACTATTCTGTGATTCTATGAATTATAAGTAATTTCTTTAGCAGTCCCTCTTCAAGCTCCTGCTTGCACTTCTGAAATCTATGAGATGCTTTTCACACTTTTACGTAGTGTGACAAAGTGAATTATTTGTACTGTGTTATTTACCTGTGACATCACAAAGTATGCTGTTTCCTTTGCTGTCCCCCTCATATACTGGCATTACAATCGTCCAGAACAGTATTGACTTTAGATACTATTGCATACATTAGTTTCTGAATGGACAAATTTAGCAACCTTCTTTTCCATCAACAGGAGCATAAACATTAATAAAGTGGTACTGTGCTAGCTCATCCTTTCTTTTGGGAGCAGGTGTGTTTACTGTCTGTTTTTTAACCTCAGTAGCTGCAGATTAATGCAATGCTGTTTGAGTAGTTTCATTTCTTGCCTTGTAATCTTTCATCCATTGCCAAGAGATGCAAATTTGCTGACTTTAAAGGATCAGTTTTCCTGGCTATACTTTCTACGTGGGAACACTACTGTATGTGTTGTATTTCTGTAATTTCTCTGCCTTCTGTGTGTTTTAGAGTGCTTTGTGCTCTATGTAAGCCCAGAATACTTTGTTTCAAATTTTCAATTATTTTCCCTTCTGCAGTTGGTACGTCTGCAGCACAGTTTATGTGTACGTCAGGAATGGGTGTTGAGCCTCAGTTAGGCAGTTTTATTCTTAACAGATATCCTTACTTATTAGTTTGTTAGTTAATCTTGCACCCAACTTGGAAAACAGTTTGATTTCTTTTTAATCTTATTTTTTGCTGTGTTTTGCTGGGAGACCCTAATCTCTATAAAAACATGTTACCTAGTTCTTAAGATGATAGGGCTATTGGAGCTTTCTGATGCATTGAGCTCTATGCTGTCTAAAAATGTTAAAGTGAACTGTGTAATACAGATCACTATCAAGTATGTAGAGAATCAAGACTAAGGGCTATATGGTCACTTCTGGAGATAGTAAGTGTAATAACATTATTTTAGGTTCCTTTTAAATAGTTTGTATATTCTTTCACTGCTGTAGGATTCCTCCTATGAAGATAGATATGACAGCTATCTGACTTTGGCGGAATACGTACAAGACTTCCTAAATCACCTCACCGAGCAACCGGGTTGTTTTGAAACTGAAATAGAGCAGTTTGCCGAAACACTGAATGGCTGCGTCACTGCAGATGAAGCTTTACAAGAACTTGTTGAACTCATCTATCAGCAGGTAGCCTTTGTATCTGTCTTATAAATGGATATTATGCCTCTGTTACCTAGTGTCCAAGATATGCATACCAGTATTATTTGTTACGTAATTGTATCTACATATTATTTTAATGGTTTGATGGTCTTTTTAGACTGAAACATACAGGGAAAGATTTTGCTCAATATGGTAGCTCAAGTGTGGGATACCTGGATAAATTGATAAATTGATACCTTGATAAATTTCCCCAATTTACTCCGTTTCCTTTGTTGTGTATTTTGATCTCCTGGGTCACATACTAAAATGGAAATTACACCACTTCTATAAAGGGAGTTATATTTGAATTGCTGTGTTTATATAGTAGAAATTGAAGAAACTCTTAAGCAGTGTCAGAGTTATACATTTTTATTCCAGCCTACAAAAAAATTTCTTCATCATAGTTAGAAACTTTTAATTCCTTTGATTTTTAAAAATTAAATTTATACCTACTATACACATCACTGTTTGGGAAGTGCTCCTTTATTGACAGGCTTTCTTCTTCATTGGGAATATACCTGTTTCAGAACAGCATATTTGGAGGAAAGGAAAGCTCGTCTAATGGTTACTAGGTCTAGTCCTATTGATGGCCATGGAAATGAGGACGGAGACCTTGAGCTGAACTCTGTACTAATTGGGGAAGCCATTGGAAAGAACAGCTTATTATGTGTTGCTTAGCAAATGAGCTGCTGTTACTGTCTTTTGGGCTTGCTGCAGAGAATGAAGTCACACTTGGGCTTGCTATTTGTTGCATTGGGTGTCTCTCCTGAGTTGGTTGCTCTCAAATTCTACCTTGAAGAGTGCAAATTCTTACTCACCTTCAAAGTGAGATACTTGCAGAATATTTTAATCTGGGGTATGTAGAAGCTGCCTGACTTGAGCGGTCATTGTACAGAACTGTAGAGTCTCAAGTTTATTATTATCATACAGAAGTGATGCACATTTAATTCAGAACAGTTTAGTTAGACGTTAAGATTAATTAAAACACATTGTGCTGTGTTTGGCATGGAGGATAGTTAAAAAAAAGATTAACATATTCTTCATGATTTCATTGGAAGGAAAAAAAAGAGGAATTTATCCCATTTAAAATTTCATATATGTTAAATACATTGACTCATTTAATGTAAGTCTTTAATGTTGCCTCTTCCTCTCTTGCCCTATTTAAAAACAAGTCCAGTGTTAGGGTTTGCTCTGCCTTCCTCAGCTGAAAAGCATTGAGTGTTATCAGTCTGAAATTAGGGGAAAAATGAGTGCAAAAAAGCACAGCTAGTATCTAAAGCATCCAATTTTAGTTTTGTTGTATGTCAGGATAGGGTAGTGTTTGAGTATAAGTCCAACTATGCTCATTATTCTTCTGTCTTGAGCAAAGACTCAAGTATTTGTGTTTCCTGGCTTATCACAAGAAAAAAAAATTAAAATTGCTGAAGTCTATTTATAAGCATCTACTTCAGTGATGTTAATTAAACCCAACTGAGCAGATTTACAAATGCTGCGTTTCTGAAGAAAAAAGAATAAAATGAAGGAAACCCAACTCCTATACAGTCTTCCCTTCATCAGTGTGTCAGGTTATCTTATCCTGTCTATAAGAATGAATTATGTCCTTCCCTCTGTTCCTTCTCATCCATTTATGTCCCTGGACAGAATGAAGTGCCAGTTCTCTTGTTGTCCAGAAGTTGAACACCCTGACTTCATAGCTTAAGAATTTTGACTGTTGTATAGTTAATACAGAAGATTTTTCCTGTTACAGCAACTAAAATTTCTCAAGATATGTATTGATAGACTAGACCTCATGCTTAGGTTGTGACTTTTTGAGTCGGAGATAAACTGGGATTACCAGCAACAATAATTCAGAGAAGATGATATTGCATTGTAATGATTGGTTATTAAGAACCTGTAAGGTGGGGGTTTTTTGATGTCTGTGTCTAATTAGGAAGATAATGTTTAAAAAATACAGATGAGGTCTGAAGAATTTGTGGGTGTTTGGTGTGGTTTTTTGTTTGTTTTTTTTTTTTTGTTACAAAAGAGAAGTGTAATTTAAGTGATTTATTTTGCTTTATAAAAAAGGGAGCACCTCTTTTAGTCCAAGCAACTGATTGAACGAAACCACTGAAACGCTTCTTAACTATTTCACGTGCCTCTTACTGGAAACCACATTCTGTTTGGCTACCTTAATTGCTTAAACTTGTTGTGTCTTCCAAAGGCATTTTAGGTTTTTTTTCCAGTGACTTTATGCACATAGTACAGTTACACTGAATGCCTATTTTTCTGTGCTTGTAGAAGGTTACTAGTTATAATGTGCTGATGTGCTAATGGCAAGATGCTTTTTCCAAGCATGTTAGAAGCAGAAGCATGCAAGTGCATCTGTAGTGCTGATAAATGATCAAGATGTAAAAGGAATGTTCAAAGATGATAAAGCCATTGGAGAAGTTTAATGAATTCTTAGTATCCCTGTTTCCTTTTTGGCACGGAGTTATTTACACCAGAACCTCTTTTCATGGAAGCTGTATCTAAGAAATAATCTCAAATTCAAATGTGTGTTAGAGGAGAGTTCAAAACAAGTGAACAGTAATAAATTGCCAAAATAAGGGGATATTCTGCATTAAGTTCTGAGAGGTTGAATGTAGATACTATGGAATTCCCAGTTCCTTTTTTCCACCTCTTGAAACCTTGAAGCATCAAATTTAAAGCAAAATAGTTTTCAGTGTATAACTTACATTATGGAATTTCATTGCTACCACCTGTTTTTAGATGACAAAAGTGTAAATGTTCAACAGTAATAGGACTCCTTTTAGAAAAAAGTACCCATCAAGAGCTATTAACAATATGGTTTTAACCTCTCAATCAGGAGGTTTGCTATTCTGCAGATTGCTGGAGCATGTACAGGAGAAAGTATTTACCTTTACTTGCCATGTTCTTGTATTCCTTCCCTGGGCATTCACTATTGCTAAAAATAGATTCTGGGATAAGTAGCTCTTATACTGAATGAAGGTGACTTTGTTTTTATTTTATTTAACGTACTCTTTCAGAGAGTGCGTATCCTTGAAAAAGTGTCTTAAAGTCTACTGTTGATTTTTTGTATAAGCAGTTTGTAAGTCAATTTCAGACACTCTTTGGTTGTAGGTCACAATGGAGAAGTAAGAGGAGGACACATGGCATAATAGTGGTTGTTTTTTTTTAAAGCACAAAATCACAGTATAATGAACTTTTAAGTGCTGAAATGCATATAGCAAAGTGTTGATGAGATACAAAAATTAACAAAACAGATTAATTATTAATCTGCTGCTCTTCAGTTGTCTAATCAACTGTTGTTAAGCACAGTTTTCAAAAAAGCTGTTAAAGATATCTCCTGATAGCCCAATCATGATTTTTATGAATAATTTATTTTTCGACTTTTGTTTTGGAAGGCCACATCTGTCCCAAATTTTTCCTACATAGGAGCACGGTTGTGTAACTATCTATCTCATCACCTAACCATTAGTCCACAAAGTGGGAACTTCCGACAGTTGTTACTTCAAAGGTCAGTATCAGCATGTCATTTTAAGCCTGTTACTTTCTCAGGTTACATGTCTTCCTATTTTGTTTGTGACTCCTAATATCATGTGCAAAGAGGTATATATTTAAAATAGAAATTTAGAGTGAGGATTATTAAAGCACAGGTACATACTGCATAGCAAATACATATATTTTTATTTTTATATTTTAAAATATGAAAATAGGACTCCATTCAGAGTTCTGTAGGCTCTTTCCAACTGAGTTTTTTAGACTGATCCCAGATTACAGGATAAATTTGAAAACTAGTCAAATTTAACAGTATCCTAAATGCACATATATGTACTGTCCTTCTCCTTTGGCTATTGCCAGGACTTATTTCATTGTGTTTTTGTCTTTAATTACTTTTCCAGCTGGAGTTTCTGTGTAAGGTTTATTCATTGATTGGCCAAGTGACTTTATATCTATGAAGTAGATGCATAAAATCCAGAAGGATAAGTTTCTTCAGTTTTCAGTTATTACAGAGTTCCATGGGCTTATGGTTTAATAATGATTAGACTTCATAGTTGACAAAAGGGCAACATTTTTTAAATGTATGTATTTCCTTTTAAATCTTACTGCATGACATTTGAAGGAGTAATACACTTTAATACTTCAGAATTCTTTAGAAACTAGCCTTTTTTTCTTTAAGGACTTCTGGCTTTCTAAGCTTTCGGCTTGCTTCTTATTTTGTTTCACTTAGTCCATCTATGCTGAGGAGCAAAAGCATGATAAACTTTAACAGCAGTGCATTCTGGTAATCTTTTATCAGGAGTGGTACCTTATGGAGAAGCTGAAAATACGTTTGGTTTTTTTTTCACCTTGTCCCAAAGCAGATAAGCCTTTTTGCCTTCAAAATTTTATCTTCTGGTTTTTAACTCTGTAGCTTGAACATGAAGGATATTGCTGTTAATGTTGAATTATCTGAGTCCTGGGTTTTAATGCCATCCCAATAGATAACATTCATTTTAGCACGCTAAAGCCATGAATTTGAAGTTGCTTATGTTTTTATATGAATGGAATTGAGGGGTGTGGGCCGAAAGGGGGATAAACAGCCTGACAACATGACCACAGAGAGCTCCTCTTCTGTTTCTCAGCCCAAGTTTCTACCTTAAATTTTGTATTTCAGCACCTTAGATTTTACAGTTTATGTGGTGTTTCTTAATACATTACATAACCATTGAGCATACATTAGAAGTTGTCAGGCTTTCCTTTTATTTCAAGTATTTTTTTAATTCTGTTTTTGAAGTGCTATGTAAATTTGGATATTTTTGGCACAGTTATTCAATATTAGAAACATTACCATACTGCCATGTAATCTTAATCTTCTGTATTTGTATTTATATGTAAATTACAGAATCGTAGACTCATAGAGTGGTTTGGGTTGGAAGGGAGCTTAAAGATCATCTAGTTCCAACCCCCCTGCCATGGGCAGGGACACCCCCCACTAGACCAGGTTGCTCAAGGCCCTGTCCAGCCTGGCCTTGGACACTTCCAGGGAGGGGGCATCCACAGGTTCTCTGGGCAACCTCTTCCACTGTCTCAACACACTGACTGTAAAATACTTCTTCCTTATATCTAATCTAAATCTACTCTCTTTCAGTTTAAACCCGTTACTGCTGATCCTACCACTACACTCCCTGATAAAGAGTCCCTCCCCATCTTTTCCTGTAAGCCCCCTCTAAGTACTGGAAGGCTGCTATAAGATCTCCCCAGAGCCTTCTTTTCTCCAGGCTGAACAACCCCAACTCCCTCAACCTGTCTTCACAGGAGAGGTTCTCCAGCCCTCTCATCATCTTTGCGACCCTTCTCTGGACTTGCTCCAGCAGGTCCATGTCCTTCTTATGTTGGGATCCCCAGAGCTGGATGCAGTACTCCAGGTGGGGTCTCACGAGACCAGAGTAGAGGGGCAGAATCACCTCCCTCAACCTACTGGCCACGCTTCTGTTGATACAGCTCAGGATACGGTTGGCTTTCTGGGTTGTGAGCACATATTGTTGGCTCATGTCCAGCTTTTCCTTCACCAGTATCCTCCAAGTCCTTCTCCTCAGGGCTGCTCTCAATGCATTCATCCCTCAGCCTGCATCCATGTTTGAGAGTGCCTTGACCCAGGTGCAGGACCTTGCACTCAGCCTGGTTAAACTTCATGAGGTTCACACGGGTCCACCTCTCGAGCCTGTCCCAGTCTCTCTGGATGGCACCCTTTCCCTCTAGAGTATCGACTACACCACTCAGCTTGGTGTCGTGAATTATGCATCATGGTCACTTAAAATGGTGAGATAAAGAATTTGTCAAATAAGCATGAAGGCATCTAAGACAATGTGGGTAGCACCCTGAACAGGGCAAAATATCCTTCACAGTGTATCTACTTTATTTCTGTAGGCGTTTGGCTGCCTGTGTTAAACTTCCTGGACCCATAGTCTAACATACAAGCTGTGTAACTGTCTTAATTTTTACATGTTGTAATTTGCTCTATTTCTTTTTGCTGTCTCGGACATTTCAGTGCTTGAAAATGTAATCATGTATTCGTATATATTCATCTCAAAGGACACAAATCCACAGTGTCTTTGTGAAGTCCTCTCATTTCCTTCACAAATCATATGTCCGAGCATTCAGCATTTAACACTTTTATTGCAGTTCATAAGTTCTTAGCATTCTATTAAATAGGTAGTATGTTGTATATGTTGTTATGTCTACAGATTATATGATTTTCTTTTAATGTTTGCAGGTGTCGAACAGAGTATGAAAACAGAGATGAAGCTACTAAAGGAGATGAGACAACTCGAAAACAATTTCATGCCTTTGTGCTGTTCTTAGCTGAACTTTATCTTAATCTAGAGGTAAGAAGAAAGTTGCATGGGAGGTGCTTCTTCATTAATTTCTTGTTGTGTTTAGGTAAACACTGAAATGGAATATAATTTGATGTGTTTTTTCTAAAGGGAGAAGGGAATAAAACAAAAACTTTAGAACAGTTTCATTATAATGTGTGTCCGAGAAAGAGAAACAAAAAAGGACAAGATAATTAAAAGCGTATGAAGATTTAAAAAAAAAAAGTGTACGAATTCTTAAAAAGAACCAACCATAAACCACCTTCGGAATGAAGCTTTTGGTATTTTCTTTTGACTGGCAAAACCCCCAGATGACTACACTTAACCAACATAAGAAATGTTACAAGCTACAGAAGCAGATCAGCATCAATAACCCATGTAATTCAGTATTCAGCCGCTAATAGGAGCTATTATCAAACCCTTGAGGAAGATGTGGAAATCCTACAAATGAGCAATTAAAAATGCAAACCTTTTAAAGATATTTTTTCTGAAGGTTGAGTCCTTGGGTTATGCATGAGGCATGAAATCTTGTATTTAGTTTTTTTTTTCTATCTGTGATATGTATGCAAAAGTGTATGTACGCATAAAACTTCTTTGACTCTTATACCTGTGAGTTCAGTAAGTTCACTAACTGATGTAGTGTACTTAAAAATATATTTTTGACTGGATTATTTCAATGGTTTGACTTAAGCAGACACTATAAAAATGTTTTGCTGGCATAAGGAAAGAAAATTCTCTGGCTTCCATTTCTATTCATAAGTGGGCCTTGAAATCTGTTGTTCACTTGTTGGAAGTAAAAAGGAAGATTTGCAAAGGGTTTGGGTGAGAAGTTGTCCAGTTCTGTGGAGTATACCATTTTATTTTTTAACCGCTTTCTATAAGTTTTTAAATATGTAAAGAATGCCTTCTACAAGTAAGCCACTACAGCCACAGAGAATACGTAATGTAGTATGGGAAAGAGCCTGGGGTTCCGAGAATTTGGGATTTTGTGAATGACTTATCAGGCATTTCATAGCTTTTCTTAGCAATTTATTAGCAAAGACACAAAACGGTAGACATGCATTGTTACGTATGTGTCAGAATTGTAAGGATATTACTCAAAGTCTGTGTTCTAAAATAGTTACAGTATTTGGCATGTTCTTCCAACTAAAGAGCTCAACTATGTTGATGACAAACCAAATCATATAGTATTGAAGACAGAAAATATGACTAAATTAATTTCTAAAACTTGAATCTTTTAATTGTTTTTTTATATATATATTTTGCAGATTAAAGGAACAAAGGGACAGGTAACACGAGCAGAAATTCTTCAAGAAGGCCTTCGGGAATTACTGAATGTGCTCTTTTCTAATCCTGTGGATGATAATTTGATATGTGCGGTGAAACTGCTGAAGGTGAGACAGTAGTTTTAAAAGAAAAAAAAAAAAATCAAACTTCTTAAACTTTCTGCCTGTGGGAGCAGGGGGGGAAACTGCAAATGAGGAAGTGTTTGTAGGGTTTTATACATTGCATCATAAGCAGAGCAAGCTGTACTTTTTTTTCCTTAGTACCATTATGAAATTGAGCCAACAAAAAAGTAATGTACTGCTCTGAAAGTAAAATGCAAGGCCATTTGTGTACATACAAAAGAAATAGAACAGCAGCCAAGGTGCAAAGAAGTAAGCAGTTCTTCAGGTCTCCTTTTGCTGCTTCTGGTGTAGGAGAAAACTGTAACCAACTGTCGTGGTTTACGCCCAACTGGCTACTGGGGATGTGGGGCACCCCAGATGGGACCGACGGGTGCTCCTCCCTATCTGTCTTCAAAGAGAGAGGCAGAGGAGGGAAAAAGAGACTTACGAGTTTAGAAGGAACTAAACTACTTTATTTCCCATTTATTTTATTATTCATATTTTATTAATGAAATATATACAAAACTGTATCAAGCTCCCAGGATGACAGTCATGTCACCGTCTGGCACTGGGGCAGTCCCAGGCTGGACCCAGTGATGGACGGGAATTGGATTCTGGATCTGGATTCAGGATCGGGATCAAAGGCAGACGAACAGACAGAGTCCTCCTGGGACAGCGGCCACTGAAGAAAGAGGGCTGACCCTTTGATCCCTCAGCTTTTATACTGAGCATGAGGCAGATGGGATGGAATACGCTCTCGGTCAGTTTTGGGTCACCCGTCCTGTCCACTCCTCCCCACAGGTGGGACCCCTCTACGCTTTTCCGCTTCCGACCCTCCAACGGGGCAAATAACAAAATTATCTGCCCTTGGGGGTCACAGCAATAAGTCTAAGCAAGACCCTCTCTGCATACCATGGCTGGGCATCAGCTATAAACAGCAGTTTGATCACTCTGAGAGCAAATGGTGTCTGCACAATATGCTGTTAATTTCAGTAGTTAGAATAGGCCCAGCTAAGAAGCAAAGTTACTGAACAAAATTGGTCCTGTTTTACCTCAAATCAGGACAGCAACTTGAATGAATTGTGGGGTTTGGGGTATTTTCTCTGTTTTGAAGGACTCAGCAGTTAGAGTCTACCACTTTTTGCAGCAAAAGGTTCTTGATATCGGTTATTTCATACTGTGTTGTCTGCATCATTACTACTGTAGAAAGATACATTTCTCTTTTGTGATGAAAACAAACCCCTTTGCTCTTAAGTTTTACTTTAAAAAAAAAAAAAAATTGCTAGCCTCTGCAGGAAGAAACTTTTATCTTCGCTAGCCATGGTTAAACTTGTAGTTGGGAAAGCACAGTTTATTTTAAGAACGAACGTTAAAAGCTAAACAGTATTTTTCTGGTGTTTTGTTTCTGTTCTTTTATGGTTGGTTGGTTTGGTTTTCCTCATTCTTCCCCCTTCTGCCCACTCCACTATTTTTCAGACTCTTCTATCTTGAATTCTAATTCTAGGAGCTTCTTTTGATATAGGGAATAGGGAACAGAGGTTTTACATCTTCCAATTTAAACCCTTCATTTGATGTTTGAATGTTTAAGCAAGTTGCTCTTAGCAAGTATGAGGTTGGGTTCAATGAGAACATTACGTTCTGTGGTCAATCATTATGTTGGTAGTGCTTCCCTGAGGCAAGGCCCACTGGAGGACCTTTCAAAATGGCAGTACACAAATCAGGAAGCTTGCCAGTGCTGCTGGTTTTTATAATTGTTCTCCAAAGAAGATGGAGTTTGTCTCACTATTTCTGTGGATGTTCTTGGAATATTTATATGGCTTCACAGCACCCATTCTAAAATAAAAGACAGTGATCTAAATTATTTTACGGCACATTGCTAAATCTGAAAAGTATTACAGAACAGAAATTCTTTTTTTTAACAGAGGTGGGGTTATTTTTAATGCAGGTGTTTTCTGATGTCTTATATAGTATCTACGTATGTTGGACTATGTAGCTAGACTGGGCTGTCTCATGAAACCTTGGTTTCACTACTGAAGCACTAAGTGTCTCCTTTTGTCTTTTCCGTTTGATACAGTGATAGATACATGTTTTTCACCTGTTTGCTTTGCAATATGTTTATTTGTAATTAAACCTTCTTGGTGGTGTTATCTAATTAGGATCAAGGTAGGACCACAGTAGAAAACTGAGAATACTAAAAAAGTGCTGACTAATATGCTTGCTTTTATCTTTGCATTTTATTCCTTTGTATCATCAGGTGCCATTCCAAGCATTTTGGATCATGTAATATTTATGCTGAGTAGATCAGGAATTGCTATTAACTTTGATCATAGTGGCAAACTAATTTTTTCTGATTTAACTCCTACTGTGCAATTATTGGGCAATGAAGTACCAACTCTTGACATAAAAGGCTTTCATCCACAGCAGTTCTAGACCGCTGCTAAAGCTTTCTCAGCAGCAGCTTCAGCCTCACAGATTTTATGTATTAAAATTCAGGCTGGCTCGGTCAGATAATTTCTGGCTTCCCTTATATATACCCAAATGAAATTGTTTGGCATGTCTGATGCTAGCTAAGTTGACTGAAGTGTTTCTAAAGTGTATTGAACTATTTGTTACTCTCAGCTAAGCTGGTGGCATCATCTGCAAAAATAAGGTCTCCTTTTTTATAGCATGTACTTAAATCGAGTAAGATCTGACAAATGTCACTGAAGAGTTGTTTCAAAATCATAAGGAGAGAAGTAGCTCTGAATTTCTAAGTAACATAAACATTGGACATAGAGCTACCATACGGTCTGTAGTCTAAAATAAACTATTTACAAGGACTATTAATCTATTTAGCAAAAAGATGTAAGCAACTGGGAGCTTCAGCCCTCAGTCACAGAATGCATCTAAATATGCTGGATTGTTACAGAATGTCTTCTGTTAACAGCTTATTAAATTTTCTAACTTTCTTAAAGAAAAATAAAATAATCGCTTGTCTTCAGTTGACAGGCTCAGTTTTAGAAGATGCCTGGAAAGAAAAAGGAAAGAATGATATGGAGGAAATGATTCAGAGAATTGAAAATGTTGTGTTGGATGCAAACTGTAGCAGGTGAGAAGCTAAATTCATGTGCAGTGTTTTGTTTTTATATTAAACAGAACACCTTAAAAATCTTCAAGAATAATGAACATGTACAAAACATTATCCTAAAACCTTTTTTTATTGAAAGTAAGGTGATATTTGGGTTACTTCCCATGTGAAAAAAAAAAAAAAAAAATCAGTTGAGGGGGGATCGGGGTTTTTTTGTTTTGTTTTTTATTTTTGTATTTTATCTTTTATCAGATTCATGTTCCTGTTTAATGATATATTTTTTTTTAGCCTTTTAGATCTTGAAATCTTTCATAAGTGCTTTAGACTCTAAGAACAAGTATCTATACAAAGAGACAATAGTGACAATATCTCATAGTTTATACTTTTAAATCTGGATTTAACAGTATTAAGCACATACAAACAATATTAAATATGTGGCAGTGTTAAATACATACAAATCGCTATAAATGTAAAGGCGAAATGGAATGTGCTTTGTGGTGTTTTTTTTTTCTGGATAGCATACCTTTATGGCAGAGTCTTACTGCAGTCTGGAATAAAAGGTTGGCTAATGTATTCTGCTTTCCAATTTGCCATCAGCTGTGTGCATGAGGTTATCTGATTCTGCTGTACTTCATCCTCAGCTTCTTGCAAGCCTTACTAAAAACCTATGGAGTGTTCAGACGCTGTGACCTGATCTGTTGCCATCTGGAGGGTGGCCAACAGGTAGCTCATAGCATCTGTGGGTTGTAATTGAGCTGCCCACAGGGAGGATGAGGAAAATTTTGCTTCAGGAACCAGAGAAAATTGATAGTGTAAGCCAAGGCTTCAAAGACACAGAAGCACAAACTTTAATAGAGAAAACAACTGAAGATTTTATTTATTTATTTGTTCCTTAATGTGGCTCTTCTCCATTTACTTGCTTAGAAGAAGTAAGCAATTTATCTTATTTTAGGGATGAAACGGGTGGTGGTATCTAATGTATTGGAGATATTACTTCTCACAGTTGACTGCAAAATTTCAGTGTGGTTAAGAGGGCTAAAGTTAGGAGCGTAAATTAGCTGAGTAAAATAAGATTTGAAGGTTATCCCCCTGTTTTTCCCAGTACTACCCTTTAATCAGAAAAGGATTTGTTCCTCAACTTGTGCTGCAGGTTTGGCATCTTCATACAAACTATAGCAATTTGTTTCATATGGGCTCCTTACTTTACCAGAGAGGAAGTGGAGAGGATGAGTGTCTCATAATGGACACATAAAGCATCTAGACTTGCAGGGGAAAATACAAACTATCTGCAAACTGGACCAAATTTTGTCCTTTTCAGAGAGGATTTAACTATCTAGTATTTGCAAGATAAGAGAAGCCCAATTTCTTGCGTAGTACAAAACATTCTAACTTTTGTAGTGCTTGTCTTTATTTCAGAGATGTGAAACATATGCTTCTGAAACTAGTGGAACTGCGATCTAGTAACTGGGGTAGAGTTCACGGAACTTCTACGCACACAGAAGCTACCCCTGAAAATGACCCAAACTATTTTATGGTAAGAACGAACAGACACTTCAGTTCCTTAATTTAATCTGAATTTAATTTGATTAATAGACAATCACATTGCTGAAAACTACAAACGGCTGTCTCCCTAAACTCATATAACTTTCTGTACAACTTTATTCTTAGAATGAGCCAACATTTTACACTTCTGATGGTGTTCCTTTCACTGCAGCAGATCCAGGTACGTCACAAGCTTAGTATACCTGTCTTCTCAGTCATCTTTAAAAAGCTGTAATTCAGTTTGTCTTGTTGAAGTACCTAAAAAGTTGTTCTTCAACCCTCTGAAACTTGTGCAACTTGAAAGACAAAATTACGTCTGAATTCTTGGCTTTGTGTAACACATGCCTTATTCTGCATTAAAAGAAGGTAAATGTTTGAAATGGAAAATATGTATTTGAATTCATATAGTTCAGAAGAATTTGTGCCATAGTCCTCACCACTTGATCTCTCCAGGAAGCTAGAAATCCTCAGGTTGACTTTTGTTTGTCCATTGTTGGTAGCAGAAGGGTTTGTTTCTTCCTTGTTTTTTTTGTTTTCTGTAATCTGAGCATGATGTGGCATGACATCATTTGAGGTAAAGACATCTGTAACTGCCTTTACAGATCTCTGCGAAGATAAGAGGTCGATTGATGTCCTGAAAAAACACTGTAGCAGGAGTTTTTTCTGTAATATGTTTCATGCCATTTATAGTTTTATTAAATAGGTTATTTTGAAACTGTATAAGTGTATGTTAATTTAGAGAATTAGTGTTATGTATTACTCAGTCTCATTTTCACTTTGCCAGATTACCAAGAAAAGTACCAAGAACTGCTTGAAAGAGAGGATTTTTTTCCAGATTATGAAGAAAATGGAACAGATCTGTCAGGACCTGGAGATCCGTATGTTTTCTTTTTGAGTGATAGTTTTTCTTAATAGTTATTTTTACTGCAGACTTAGGAATCAAATCTTGACAAAAATGAACCTAAATGCTATAATTATTATTTAGCTCTACAATGGAAGTTGTCCATTTGTTTGGATGTAAGTTGGTTCGTAATCACACAAGTTTGAAACAAATTTTATATTTATCCACCTGAGTAGAGTAATTAAATTTCAGATATTCATTCACATGTACAAACATACTGTCTTCTGCATTTAAAACAAATAAATTTGCAAGCAAAATGAAGCACCAGACCTTCAAGTGTTGGTAGTGAGGCAACCTCAATTCATTTGACTGCGCATCCACATCCCAGCTAGACATGATTACAAAATTTTCAGAGTCCTTCAAAGGGAGTTGAAGTTTCCTGCCTCACGATAAGTAGTATTCCCTCTATTAAATAGCTATTCAGTATTCCTGAAGAACAAAAAGAACAACCCAATGGCAAAGGGGTAAGCGATAAATGGGAGTGTAGTCTGACTTTGATACCGGTTTATAAGAATTTGATAGGAAATCAGTAAAAGAGATATGGTCTGAAATAAATGCTCTGAGCTTTGTACTCACCTGGTTGAAGGAAGACTTTCAGATCATTATTTGATACCTAACAACATTTTCAGTGTTGTGTTTATGTGTGATAAAGAGTGCTGGCCTGTATCGATATTTTTGTTAGTAAATTAGAAAACTTTTAGATCGCACCTAGCTGATGGGAGTGGCAAGAACTTTGGAAGAAAATTAGAAATGCCAACAGAAACCAACAAGCTTGTACTTGCTGAGGGGTGGGGGTGGGGGAATACCCACGTGAACCTCTATGCTCAGAAGAACAAATTAAATGCAAAATGGAGACAGACAGCATTTAAAACAGACAGCAAATCTGACGAGTGACATGTGGAAGGCTGTGAGTCAACCTTCATGCAAGGTGACTGTGGAACCTTCTTTGAAGGCTTAAGAAAAGCTTAGGCAAATGTATGCTGATCCTCTGTCAGCTATTTCTCATGACTGACATCAGGGAGAAGGGTTTTGTGTTGACTCCCTTCTCAAGTCTACACTTCTACAAGGAAGAAGGAACAAATAAAATAAACATGGAGACTGCTTCTTCGATGCACAATGCCAAAGAAAAAATATTTTCCGTATACATTTCTGTGATTTCTGAACTATTTCTGTCTTTTAAACTGTGGATAGCATAAGATAATCTAAAATGGTGACAAACACTGCAGCTATTTTTACATATCTATGCTGCTTTGAGGTTTCTGTTTATTTGTTTCTCTAGTACCCATGATTTTTTCCTCTTCATCCCATTTAAGAAAATTACATATTTAACTGCTATTTATAAAGCTACATTTTATTCTTGACATAGACATAAATGTTTCTGAAAATCTGTACATAAACATAACAACTTCGGTTGTTTTTTTTTTTTTAGGTATTTTGATGACATTGATGATGAGATGGATCCAGAAATTGAAGAAGCATATGAAAAATTCTGTCTAGAATCAGAACATAAGAGAAAACAGTGAGATGTTACACATTAATGTTAGTTTATTAAGTTTAGGTATGGTTAGAATACAGGGGGATGCAAAACATTTGTACCAAAATAAGGAACTTGAGTTTCTCCAAGTACTAAAGTTATACAATTTCCATTTTGTTTATCAGAATCTGCCAAAAATTGTAAACTTATGCCCTGTAACTTAAAATGTTGTGTATATATCATAGTTTATTTTATGTACAGGTATATGAACAATGTTTTGGCTGCAATAAAAAAGATTTTTAAATTATCGTAATGGAAATGAACATTTAGTGGGAAACTGTCCTGTAAAATTTGCCTTGAGGGAGAAAGGGGAAGAATAATGTGATCTACATTTAATTGCTTGCTTGATTTAGTATATATTGGGATTTACTTATCCTTTTACCATATGCAAGATGCCTGGTGGTTTTCTGTTGGTGGTTTTTTGCTTGTTTGTTTTTTGCTAAGGAAAGTAGGATCCAAGTACAGCTTTTTTTTTTTTCTGTAGATCACAGTAATGAAAAGTGGTTTGTGAAGGTTTTGTTTTGGGGGGAAGGAGGGGTTTTTTGTTTATTTTCTTTTTCTTCCTATTCCAAAACCCATATGGGTGAGGTCCATAGTTGTTTGGTTTTTTTGGTTGTTTTTTTTTTTTGGCTGGACTAAACATGTTATATGTCGACATGTGAAAAAGCAAGCAGTATTTTGCTAGTCAGGTGCTTTCAAGATCTTTTTGTTCACATAAGCTTATTTTCAACTTTTACAAGCAGAAACTATGCTTCTAATTTGTTGCATTCCTCAAGACAATATGAATATAGTTATGTTTTAACCCATGCTTCTGAAGGGTATGTGCAGTACTTGACCTTTTTTTTTTTTTATGTATCTAACATGTCTTCTGGCAACCCTTGTGACTTCCTCCATTCTTCTAATTTTATGTAGTTTGATTTAGTTTTATAGTTGGAGTAAATTCATGTATTTCATAAATGCTGACGTTCTGAAGCCAACTGCTCTTTTTTAACACCATATAATCATGTTAGTTTTCCTAGGATACTCCATTGTTGCTGCCAAACTCAGTTGTACTGTTTCATGTTAATCTGTTACTGGTTGACTGAGTAGAACCCCTTACCAAAAACAAGTGGAAGTATTTCCCAAAAGTTAGCTACTGTAAAGAACAGATACTGTAAATATGCATGTAAATAATTCTGTTAATACTTCACTGTTACTTGTTTGGTTAAATGACTTGTGCATCTGCTAATAGAGTGAGCAATGACTGTTTTCTGGATGTTTATTTAACATACTTACTTAGGTTGAAGTTTTGGAAAATAAAATTTAACTAGGTTTGTTTCCTTTGGTATAATTTTACTACCTTGTCTTTTTGCTTTAAAAAAAAATATCTTTTTTTTGGTTCTTCTTCTATCTTCTGTTTACCTAGCACTTTTTTTTTTTTTCTTTAAAGCACACAGTTGTAGAGAGTGTTATCTTTTAATACTCACTGGAAAAGTAAAATTTATCAAAGGGTGATACAGTCATAACAACTATCGTAGCATTACAAAGTCTTTAGAGTAAAATCCAGAAACTAGAAAAGTGAAAAATTAGGTTATTTTCATACACACATTCTCTAACATTGAACATATTTTTCATATGCAACTTTTTTAATCCAAACACAGGTCAGATCTCCTGATGACTTTACAAGCATATGTCTTGTGGAAAACATATTTACTTAAAGTTCCAAGTAACAAGCATTCATATATGCATTATAGTAAAGTAATAGTGTCTTCAAGGGATTCTGCTTTACATGTTTCACTTTTGCATCTTTTGTAGTGTGTCTTCTTTTCTGTAAATCAGCTGTCAGACTCCAGATGTATATACTCTGTCAGCTCGTGGAGACGAGTGTGTCTTATATGTAGATAAGAAATAATGCCAAGTCATCCTGTACAAAAATGTTGGGAACTAGGAGTTGTATATATGAAGCAACTTAGATCAAGGTTGGCAAAATAAGCTTTGTACTCCACCGGATATACTGAAAAATCATAAAGTGAGGCTTTTGTTCAAAGTTTGTGGTCTCTGTACATATGAAACTTTGCAAGAGCTTTGAGCCTGTACCGCAGTAAGGAAAAATTGGTTTTAACTCTGTCCTACTGAGTAAGTAAGACAGGATAATCATTGCCTTAGACACTTAACAATCTATCCTACTTGTCTTAAATCTCAGAGGAGTCTAACACAAATTAGTAGTGGAATAAGATGTGAGAGAGCAAAAGAAAGCAGCTGGTTTCGCACTGTCATAATTGCCATTTGCTGCTTGTCTGCCCACTTTTAACTGCCAATAGTTCCATGTATGATAAAGACGAGTCTTGAGAGATTTAAAGATTATTCACCTGAATTTTAGCATTTACAAATTTCAAGTGCACTACATAAAAGTGTTTCTCATCTACAAGTTTCTGAATAATACCTTGCAGATGAGCAACCCTTTAAAAAGATTTCTTTGTGGCATAATGGTGGGTCAGTGAAGGCACAGAAGCATGGAGAGCACACTGGGGGGGGGAGGGGGGCGGAGTGAAGGAAACTTCTTTAGCACTGGTTCTGAAAAGAAACATACTTCACATTTGAATTTGAGCACATGACCAAGCTTCACAAATCAGGAAACACACAATATTTGCCACTCTTGACAAAACAATTGTGATTTAACAAAAATGTTTAGTATTTGAAAATCACACTTGGCTTAAAGTAACTTCAAACTAGGCTGCAAGAGGTGCTGCTTTCCACGTGCTTTGCTTTTGAATGAGAGTTACATATTCAGAAATTAAGTCAACTTTTTCTCAGTAGTTTCCTTTCAAATCTGCTAAGAACTTCTTGCTACTGGCCTATTTTTTTTTAGGAGAACAGATGGTCGCTGGGTTGTTGAATGTTGGTTTTAAGTGTAATTGTAGCACTACAGAAGGGAGCGAGACTGGCTCAGCTATATCGGGTATCACAAAGTATGCATAGCTGGGTGGTTAGTTTTTTTTTTAAATAGAATAATATGTTATGGTGCTGAGTGTTAGTGACGCTCAGTCTGGTTTGTAATAGTAATTTTTATTTCTCTCTAGGACAGTACTTCCTTATGTTCTGCCTTCCATTCCTGCCACGCAGAACTCGTTCAATTAATGATAGCTGAAGTTTACAACTTCTCTCTGACTGAATTATAGTTCTCATCATCCAGTTTATGCCTGTGGATCCTGGTAGTTGATGCAGGAAAAGAAAATTATATTCTGGCCAAAAATCAGGGAAGATACTGCACAGTTTGTACTCTGTGAATTGCTGATTTGCCACCTCTGCTTCTGCCTACGTGACCGACTCCCACAGTCCCAACCCTGAGGGTGCCACCGTAGCAGTGAAATGCAACGCATCGTCCATAAATAATAAAAAGTAATAGATTCATAATCCAAATATATACTTTGAAACTTGCTTCAGGCAAGTACTATGCAGAATATTACTCATTAAAAAGGGCATTGCCGACAGAAACAGATTTGTGTTGATGCACGGCTGTGTCTCCGCCCACCTGAGCCGATGATGATCTGCCCTCCACTGCGCTGAGAAAGCTTCTTCCGTGATTGTGTACTGATGTGAGACACCTGTACCTCGGCAGGCAAGGAACCATTGTCACAGCTGGAACACCTGTACCTCGGCAGGCAAGGAACCATTGTCACAGCTGGAGGAGACCATGCCATCTGGTGGGGCCCGGATACCAGAGGGTCTTGAATTACATCTGCTTAGTGCAGGAACTGGTAATAAGTTATTGCTTAACCGTTAAGTTACTGTAACTTAACTGAATCCGGAGAGTGTATACCTCTTCCAAAAAGACTAGGCACCATTTTTAAATTGGCCTTTGGGAAATCAATCTTCTATTCAGCTAGGGCTGCTGCCACCCTGTTCCAAGGCGGCGGCTCTGTTGGATTTCCCCGCCCGGTGACTGCCCGGCAACGCAGCACTGTTCACCCGTAACCCGGCCTGGGCATCGCCAGCCCGCCTTCCCGGCGCCGGCCCCGGAGCCTGCCCCTCATTTCCAGCGCTCCAGCGGGGAGAGCAATCCACCGGCCGAATCCACCGGCCCAACCTACGGGCGGGAGGCGGGGAGGGAAGAAGGAGGAGCCTCCCGCCTTTCCCGCCTTTCGCC
>NW_009646851.1:120763-122399 GCF_000708025.1 Charadrius vociferus | reverse complement strand
GGGGCGCGGCGGCGAACCGTTTGTGACCCGTCCCTGCCCCGGGCCGTGCAGCGGGCGACTGCGCGGGAGCGCTCGTCCCTGCGCTCCGCAGCCACAACGGAGCTGCCGTTCCTCCGTGTGAAGCGGAGGGGATTGCTTACCCTCTGCTCCGGGGAAGTAGAGGATGAAAACGGTTTAAAACTTTACCGCTGCGTAGAAACGCTCGTGATGTAACGGGGTTGTGTTGCTCCGTTTTCTCTTTCATGGCACTGCAATAGGAACAGCTTCTACGTGCTCTCGATTTCCGCAACCAGTTCTGTTCTCGCCCCTACTTACCGTCACACATCATACCTCCAGAGAGAAAAAAGGTGAGAGTTAACACATGCGTAATGCTTTTGTAAAATCAGCTTCCCTGGTAGTCTGACAGAGCGGACTCATCGCTTCACGCTCATGTGTGTGAGTACAGGCCTGGAAGATCTATGGGCTAATTAGTTTGGCTAATGCATTCGTCAACTTGATTACTTGAGTACTGCCATTTTAAATTACAGTTTTGACTGTTCCTTAGTCTTCTATTTATGCATATCCTTTGTAGCCAAACAACAAAGAGTTTGCTTACTCTTACTGAGGCTAAACCCTAGGATTTTATATGTGTGATAGAATGAGCCAGTTTACGTATCGTTGCTTTTCTGCACGCAAAACCTTTCAGGAAAATCTCAGTGAAATAGGAGGGTGTTTTCTGAGAGGTTCAGAACCCGGTGGTTTCCCCACAGAAGTACCAGTGTGAGTCCCTAACGGGAGGCCCACCAGAGGACTGGAGCAGTGTCACTCTGCAGGAACATCAGCTCCAGCGCAGGCTGGCGGGTGCAGAGACACCCCTCGTGCCATTTCTAGGGGCTGTACATGTGAGCACACCCCGGCTCTGCCCGCTGAGTGCACACACGTGTGGTGGGAGTCTTAAGACAACAGATAAATCAGGTGAGTTTTAAGGTTTAAAACTTTCAGACTGACACTTCGTTAGTAACATGCATGGTGCTAATGTTTAGTTGCTGAAAACACTACCGGTCAGCATCTCTACATACTTCTCAGCAGTCAGCCCTCAGCAGTCACACTGTGTGGTCACTGCAGGGCGCAGCGGCACAGAGCCGATGCTCCATCCTCGTTAGCGCTCTGGGGTAACCCTCCGCCCTCCCGCAGGCCAGGATCTCCTCCTCCTGGAAGATGGCTGGGTTTCCAGGTAGTTTCTCACTTCCAGCCTCCAGGTGTTGAGGGATAACTTCCCCAGGCCATAGCAAGTGCCTTTTCCTGTTGCTTGGCCTTTTTTTTCCCCTTTCTTTTTTTTTTTTTTTTTTTCCAAATCCCCCTGGGTTTATCAGCTGCTGCTTTTCTTAAAGCAAAAGCCGCCTTTTTGTAACTCTTGAGATTGTACTTCTTCGGTAATTCATTATCCCTTTATTGTTCTGCAACCTCTATTTTCAACCAGTGCCTATATTTTCAAAGCCTCTGCTATTTCCCACACTTCATCAGTCCGCTATAACGAGGTACTGGTTATGGAGCTCCCATTCACTCAGCACCTTGTCATAACAAGTTGGTAATGAGCCAGCCTGGGGCCGTGCACAGTTAGCTGATGGCCTGTGACTTGCTACTAGAAGTGACGATC
>NW_009646851.1:109877-120734 GCF_000708025.1 Charadrius vociferus | reverse complement strand
CTTCACTTTCCCCTGGGTTCAGAACAGCCCAGTGACCGGGCTCCACGTTGGCTGCGCTCCATCCGTAGGTCTGGACAGCCCCACAAGGGGCATCTCCTCAGCGGTGTAGCCTGTTCAGAACTGCAGATGGTATTCAAAATGCAGATTAACAGTGAACGTATGCAGAGGCACGGCTGTGTCTTCTGTTTGTTCTGGTTCCTTTCCTAGAATTTTCGAACATTTGATACACTGCTTAAACTGCTGCTGAACATAGAGTATGTTTTCGTGGGACTGTCAGTCACAACTGCAAGATCCTACTGCTGGGTGGTAGTAGTCAGCTCAGAGCCCGTCCTTCTTTATGTAAAATTAGGGTTGCTTTTCCTCATTTATATCACATTATGTTTGTCTCTGCTGAATTTTTATCTGCAGCCTTATTGTCTGGTCGCTTGATTTAATTTTTTCTTAGGATCCTTTTGCAATTCTTTGTGGTGAGTTTTCATCTTTAGTGCCCCAAATACCTTAAGCAGACTTTCCCACCTTACTGATAACACCAGTGCTGCCACGTTTCATTTTTGTTGTAGTCCAGGCTTTTCTGGTGCTAGGCCAAAGTATCATCGGGGCTGAAACGTACCTGATGAAAGATCAGTCAAATGAGACAAAGATGGTTACACTGAGATGGAACAAGTGATGAGGAGTGTGAACACTCGTTTTCTATGTTTTTTTCACACCTTATTTGAGAGGGTTTGCATTTCTGTGTTTGTTTGGGATCCAGTGCTTTACCTGGAGTCTTCAATTGAAAGCAGACTAAGGATATTTTCTGTGTGGGGATCAGGTATAAGGACAATATAAAGGAAAATACTTCATTTTAGAGCAGAACTGCTGCCGATGGCTAGACAGGCTTTCTATGTCTTGACAATGTTGCTAGTTTCAGAAGTCATTAGTGCGTTTTCTAAACTATAACTGTATCCTCTCTTTGGGCAAAGCTTTAACCTGGGGCTTGAGGTAGATGCAGTAGCTTGTTTGGAGTAATTTGTTGAGAATCATCTGCTTCATTTTTTGTAGAAGGGGTAGCACAAGGGCATATGCTGTGAAAATGTTTGTTTTGAACAAAAGTGCTAATTGAAGCAGCAATCCGTACTTGACTATCGCAGCAGCAAGAGGAGGCTATTCTTTTGAGACTTCCAGATGTTGTATTGTAGAAGTCTAGAATCTGTATTACATTTTAAATTCTTCTTCAGAAATATGTTTTCTCCACATCCTAGCAATAGCTGTGTAACTTAATCTGCAGTGCTGCGGGATTAAGTAAGATCACCCACCTCGCTGCAAAACATTTTCAATAAATTTCTGTTTTGGTAAGAGCACATATATACATGTTACATGCCATTTTACAGGTTTATTTTAATTTTGTAAATAAAGAGAAGAGAGCACATGGGGTTTTAATGTACATAATTCTAACACGGGCTTTCCATGAAGTCTAATGATAACTGATATGATCAAGATAATTTAGGCTTTCTGTTCAGTGTTTCTTAAGAAGTAGTTGGAAACGAGTATCTACTGTCTGTGGGCAGTTGTGCCTGGTCAGATGGCCATGTACTGTACTAGTTTATGAATGCATATTAAATTAAAACAGTATTGCTAGATAGAACTCCATCAAAACAGGAGGAAGCAGATATGAAGGTTCAATATTTTGCTTGCTCTTGAGTTCATGTACACAAATAAATACAGACTAGAGTTGCTTACCATACATCACCTTGCAGAAGGACTGAATCCGTGTAAATGTAAATGCTCCTTTGTAATTTCTGGGAAGCAGGTCATTTTTGTCTTGCCACATATTCCAATCCTTTTTCTTGTATTAGATTATTTTCAGTGATATCTTAGAAATTAGATGGCCTGACCCTGCTACAGCTGATCTGACCAGATGTATAGAGAATGGTAGCGTGAAGATCTCATCAGTAGATGGTTATGCTCACCTTTACCTGTCAGAATTACAGCAAGAATTTACAGTGGAGTTCTTATGCAAAGTCAGCCAGTCATCTGCAGCATCCTTACACTCCTCTCAAAAGAATAGCAACTATCAAACCGGAGATCAGTATGGAAAATCCAGTAAAAATTCCAGTGCAGAAATGTCATTAGAACAAATAAAAATAGAAAATAAGAAGAATGAACATGGTTGTGCTGAAGGTAAATACAGAAAACCAACCAAACCAAGTGACCAGAAAGACAGAGATGGAGTCCCTGTGTTCTACACAAATTGTTCTTCTGAATACACGTGGGTTACACAGTGTTGGTCTGTTTCCTCCTACCCGGAAGAATGGAAATACCCTTTGTCATTGGCACTAATGTGCTATAACTTACGTACTGCTAAGGATGTAATGAAGACATGTGAGAAAAACAACCATACATCTACAGAAGATGACGTTTTAATAGACATGGGAACACATGAAACAGTTTCTCGTTTACCTGCAGCTTTGCCACTCAGCTGCAGAGCCCCACATTTACACAGGTAATTTAAGCTGTTAACATGTGTTTTACAATTCTGCAATTTGGAATTTTAACCTCTAGCAAAATAACTGAGTTCTAGCTATAAAAACTAAAAAAAAAAAAATACTGTTGTATTCCTTTTTTTTTTAGGAACTTCTTGAAACATGAAATTTTTGAAACCAACATTCTGCATCCTACTGAAATGAATATATAGTAATTAGCCTAGAGAAAAAAAAAAATTATTTTCTGACATACTGTATAAATATGTAAATGAAAAAGAGAATACTAAAAAAAGAACACAGGTTTTGTGTTGTTTTTTTTGTTTGTTTGGTTTTGAGAAGATAATACCTCTGAAGTGGGCCAGTGGCATACATTCTTTGTCAGGACCACTAAAAATATTAAAAAAAACCTTTGCAGGTTTGAGAAAATTAATGTGGTAACTAATGTGTATAGCTAAGGTATCAGAGGACTCTGAAAATAGGTGGCCTGTTTTCCTTTGGATAGGTGTGCATGCATCTGTTCTTGGTACAGAAATGATCACCAGCGCACCAAAAAATCTCCCTGACCTTCAGACTTACTGAAGCTTTTATTTTATTTTATACAGGTGGACTTTCTATGACTTCTTTCAGAAACAAGATAATGAGAAGTATTCATGCCCTCAGCTAATTCAGACTGTATGGTGCCAGGGTGTGTTTTATAGGTACGTAGGAGATCATGTGTTTCATCTTCAGAAGACTTCAATTGTGTGGGAGTTAAGCTTTAAGATAAAAAGTCTTACTTTGTCCCTTTCTCACTCTTTGAGAAACTGTACGCAATCTTCATGTAAGTGTCTGTTCATTTCTCCTGTTTGTTCATTGGACTTCAGATTTTTCTAGTACAGTATATTTCCAGGTCTGAAAGTGGGTGTGTCTGAAATCATGCTTAAGGCTTGTAAAGAAGTGATCTGATTATCTGATTTCTTAAAGGTTTACTGGACAGCTGGAGCTCCCACGGACTTCACTGACAATTATGGTGCTTGGTTTCTTTGCAAATTACATTGCTCCTTTTGATGCTGAAGATTTCACACTTTAAGGTGTTTGTCTTGGTGACCTACATAATTTGCATGTTGCAGGCAGCTAAACTGTGGATTTTTCTGGCAAATCACCTTGTCCATATGGTTTAAAAAGGAGGAAAAAAAAAAAGACTTTTTTAAAAATTGCCCTTCCAAATGTGATATACAGACTTTGAAAACACTACAGTTGCTACCACCATCTAAAAGTCTTTGCTAAATGATTAATTGGTCTTTAAAGCTTTAATATTTCTGCCCAGTGTTCATTTTGCTCAGTGTGATTCCTAAATTCTCATCTTACCTGAACAAAATGTTTAGCAGCTCTTCAGTACTATACCTCATTTCTTTTGGAAGTATGGTGAGTAGCCATGCTCAGTCTTACAAGCTCCATTACCAAAATCCAGGCATCTAACCACAGAGTTGCAGAATTGGCTCATTAAATGGGTTTTATGCTCCGAGATACTGTATGATCACAAGTAAAAGACTATTGATCTTCATGAAAACCACACAGCTGCACTGGAGATGAAGACCTTCAGGTTGTTCCGGAATGGTTCAGCCTGGCAGTTCTCTGTGTACACTAGGTAGGGCTGGTCCAGTAAGAAAACTGGATTTTTCTCTTCAGAATCACTATTTTCTGGTCAGTGGAATGAGCAGCTCTTGTGAGATGCTAACCTCAACACAAAAAAGCTGCCCTTAGCTTGTTTAACTCCCACCCCCCCGTGCACAAATGCAAACAAAGAGCGTGGTAATGCTGATCTTGTGTGTTAAAAGAAATAACTGGAACACTCTGCTGTTTGTGAAACAGTAGAAAGTTTTTCATGTGACAATCGTGTTGAAAATTTGTTTCTGCTCAGTGCTTTCTTCAAGTGTGCTAACCTATTTTGCTTGTCTAGTGACACATCATTTTGAATACTTGTTAAAAATCTTGTTATTTCTCTTAGATTTATCCATGGTAGGACAAACATCGCAGAAATTTATCCTGGTGATGACTCATTTTGAAGTCAGAGGGAGCATTTTTGGGAAACTATTTTGTACATTATACGATCCAAAAAGGAACAAAAAAGGTATAAAACTATTTTAAAATATGTTCCAAATTCCTTCAAGTTAGCAGCTTTCTTAGTCTTAAGACATTTGGCTATGCAGTCTATAGTGAAGTCCCTGCATTGGTAATTACTATAATGACTGAATCAAGCAATCAATCATACAAAAAATGAGATTATTCCTTCTGTTTCAGAATGTATTTTTGTAAATTATAGACATAATAAGAAAAATCTTATTCATTGTAACATTTATTTCAGAAGCTGAAGTATGTACTGCAGTAAGGTTCTACAATAACCATTTCTCACTAATTTAGAAGAAAAGTTTAGTATATTGATTACAGTTTAATTGTTACGTACCTGGAAGTGTTTTCTTTTTTACTATATGGAGACAGAACATAGAAGATACAGATTCTGTTCTGGCTTTGCCACAGACCATCTGTTCAGTGCTGGAGAAGTGGTTTTGCCTCTCTGTGTCTGCTGAATGTTAAGTTTCAGCAGAGCAGAGATCCTCTCAAGTGCTTATGCAGTGTTTTCTATTTTTAAAGCAGAATTAGGGGTCAATTTGTACCCTTCAAACCTAGCCTTTAACTTGTAGTCAAAATAGTTACTCAGTAATGAACTGCAATCTACACTCTGATAAGAGAACTTTTTGGGTCCACACTGAGTGCATGGAAACTGTGACTGTTTCTTCCCACAGAAGCAGGCTTAAAGGATACAACATCATTTTTTCACTTTTCAAGGAGTGTTCTGGGAAAAATTTAAATGTGATTATAGTTGCTTTCTGGGAGGTCACAAATTTCATATCCTGCGAGCTCTTAATACTGTTTTCATGCTACAGTACCAGTAACTACCTCATCTCCTTTCTCCTCTTTATTGCAGAGAGAAGAAAAGATGTATTCGGTAAACAGCCTGCCTCCCGATGTACCAGGAAATCCATACTCTATATCCTCCATCGTTACTCAGGCAACCAAGTAACTTTACTCTACTTTATCTTTGTTACATTAATTCCTCTGACTTTGAAAGGACAGTAAAGTTACACATAATACTTATTATGATATTAAGTATAAAAATTAACAGAATTTGTATTAGCACTGAGGATATCTGTAAACTTACAGAACAAAGGTCGCAACTATTTAGAAGACAAAGTATGAAATGCTTAATGTTTTGTTTGTTTTTTTCTCCTCAGAATACTTCAGTACTGCTACAAGACTAAACTCTCATTAACTCATAACTATTCTCTCTGCTGCTGGGAAATGGTATGTAGCTGAAGATTTGTAAGTCTTTGTGTTGTAAGGATGATCATACAGGCTACAGGGAATAGGACCTAATCTAGAGGGAGGAGTGGTGAGTGTATCCTTAAAGATCAGAAGGTATATATTTGGAAACCAAAAGTATGCAGTGTAAAGGTGTATTTGTGAAGCAGAAAGCAACTGCATGATGAAGAGTTGGTTGTGGTCTGGAGGAACAAGAGAATTGAAAATCTGGGAGAGATACAAACAGCTGTAACGATGTAAGTAATCTTTCCTCAAGTTTTTAATATATTTGTCTGGTTCTAGGTACCCGAGACAGATGGACGAGAAATGTTGCCAGTTTTGCTGTATGAAAAGGTTATTCCCAGCATAGGAAGGCTCCTTGTGTACTCAGATTATAAAGTCCACGTGGCTTTTTGGGATGGGATGACCTTGAATATGGTCTGGGATTTCAGCTCTTCATGTAGTAAGATCCAGGTAACTCATGAGTTAGAGGAATGACTATTCTTAAAACTCTTCATGAAAAAGCATTACTAGGAAACAAAACAGAAGTTTTGATGCCTACAAAATATAAACTGAAGTCTTTTGAGAGATTTGTAAGTCACAGCAGTTTGCTGCTGTGGCTTACTCTTGAGCTTGTGTAGTAGTCTAAATGAAAATAGGAACTATCCACAAACACCACCGTTAATGTATTGCCAGTATTTTAACCAGAAACAAGAAGGAAAAATATTTCAGTGCATAACTGTTGCCTAAAGAGGCAACAGTTTTAAGTGAAGAAGTGCACATTGATCAAAGAAAGGAGTATTTGTTTTTTATTTCGGATTATCCCTAACTGAGCAAATGGATAGTGAAAAATTACTCAGAAAAGTAACCTTGTGCATATGGTATTCCATATACATTTTTAAATCTACTAATATATAAGTAAAAATATTATGTCGATTATGTTGATTTTTGTGAAATGGCATTACAGAGAAAATTACGTGAGTGTGAGATTCAAGGTTGACTGCTGAGACTTTCGGCTTCTGCATCTTTGCTTATTACAATAAGGTGACAAGACACAAAAAAGACATTAAAGTGTCTGAGGATATCTCTGTTATAAACAATATAAATATGATAGGCAGTGTGCCAAAAAATACAGTGAGCTAGGTCGAATCTGTATACTCACTCAGAATAAAAGGAGGAAGAATTGTAAATTCTACAGGTTTGGAAACACTTCTACACACTTTTAGAAATAATTTATTCTTGAATAGTACAAAACAAGCGTTGGGCTGGTGCCAGGTGTTTTGTTGTTTTTTTTTCCCCTGCATTTGTCATAGCAGACTATACCAAATTCTATCCTTAGCAAAAGAGAAAATTCTAAGTCTTTAAAGTGGAATGTTCATAGATATTTAATTCTTAAATTGCTATATTATACTTGGATTTTTTTCTTCAGACTGCAGCAGAAAATTAATACTTGTAATTTTTTTCTCTTCTAAGATAAATGAAGATGTAGGCTGGTGTAAGTTAACTCATCCTGATGGGGTACAGCAGCTAATTCAAATAAGTCACCCTGGAATCTATGAAAGGTATAAGTAATTTAAACAATTTAAACTTAAATATAAAAGAATTCTGTACAAATTCTTTTATAGGAAGAAACGGTATTTACTGAAAATATATGGGGGGGGGAGGGAGGGGGGGAACAAACATGTAATGATAAAAGCTCCATCTTATATCTGGCAAAGATTCAGGATCTGTGTGACTTGGGACCACTGCATGCTGTCATTCCATTATAATTGTTACAGTAATGTCTTTTTAAAAACATAACTGGAGCTGCAACTTGGCACTTACATCAGTGGGTAAGAAAAAAAAAAAATCTTCATCCTCTATAGAGCGGGTACATAGAACCGGATAGCACTTTATCCAATTTTTGCTTTATTACAGCTATTGACCTTTGCCTGTAGATTGCTTTCTCCAATCTGCTTGCTCTAATTACAGCCTCATTATGGGAATCATCAGAAGCTTACTGAGTTGCATTTTAGCAAGCAGATATTCACAAACAGAAATTAACATTTGTGCACTATTCATTACAAATCATACAGCTTTGTTATAATTTTCTATAACTGCATAGATTTAAATATGAAGGAGATTCTAGACAAGAAGTGGGATTAAAATATGGCAAGGAAACCTAGAGAAAAAACTAGATTTTGAATCACGGCTCTTTCTTTCAGATCCAGGTGTATTGCGTAATGCCTTCAGTTCTTTGCTTGAATTAGTGGATTGTATTTCTCATGTAAATAACTGCCTTTTTCTGAATTTTCATGTTAACATAGGTACATCAAAACAGCAATAGAATGGTGCCAAAGTTTGAATGAAAGGAAGGAGATTCCTGAATATACTGCACACTCTGTAACTGAAGAAAATTGGTATCCATCTTTATCCTAAATAAGTGACTATAAATAATGTTGAAAATAAAACCCAAAAAGACTATAAACTCTGAATTTTATAGGCTGCATTTCCTAAGGGTCAAAAATGAAAACTGTAAGTCCATTTATTTTGTGTGGTTTCGTATTTTTCTTTCAGTGTTTAAAATGTTAGGTAAGTTGAGTTCTAGGTGAACCTTGTTTCATTGTGCTTCTGCCTGCCTTAAAAATCAGAATTACGGTGACTTTGCCAAAGGAGGATTGATTTTACAGAGTTAGTATCTTGCAATGTGAAAAAGAGAAAATAGACTAAGAAAGGCATCTTTTAACAGAACACTGAGCAGTTCAAAATAGTCCTTTGAACACTTGACGCTTGTGTCTCTTGCATATATATTTGTCCTTTTTAATACGTGCTAGTGACCAAAGGTCTACTGACCTCATATACAAATATATTTGAGTATTAAAAATGTGTTAATTGAAGTCTATTACACTTGCACTTGTTATTGTAATTATAGCAGATTCAGTAGCTGATGAAATGAAAATTATGTCTATATTTATACATATAGACAGCAATGAGGCTATTCTTAGAGCAGAGCCTTGATTTTTGGAAACACAAATGATTGACATGCAGCCATTGACTAGTGGTATGAAAGACAAAAATAAAGCATTTTTTTCACTTGGATTTTGCTCGCCTAATTTTCAGTATTGCTGGAAACTATTAAAAATTAAAATCTGAAGTTGAAAATACATTTGAGAACCCTGTATGATACTAAATTGTTTAATAATCTTTATTTTCTTGTACAGGTCTGCTGATGCTGAGCTTGAAAAAATACAGAGATTTACCTGTATCCTTTTGAAAGCTGTAAAGATTCTTCATGTCTATAGTCTCTTGTTCATCTACATATTCAAATCTGCATTTTAGGTCATCAAATGTTGTCTATCCTGTTCTTACCTTCTTTTACTGTCTTACCCACTTCTTAAAATTACCTTTTTAAGCCATTTTTTTGTTTTCTTAATTATCATTTCTGTTTTATCATTTATCTTGTCCAACTCCCGTCTCACAGCACCCGAAACAATAGTAGCACGCGTGCAAAACTAAAATAAAAGATCACCAAAAAAGGAAGCCCTTGAATGGATATTGCTTTAGTTTTGCTAATGCTCATCTGCTGATCTGCAGTTGCCTTGGGGCTTGTTGTTGCACTACAATACCTTTCTATTTATCAGCTACCTCAGTGTTGTTTCATTGCGTTCAGATGGCTCAGAAAATTGTGCTGTGCTGCATGTGCTTGAAGCCACTCTGTAACTGTCTTTAAGCCAGTGTTCAATTTTATTAATATGAAACATGCATGCTGGTAAACTGTGCGGTGTGACATCAGATAGTTTCCTTTTTAAAGTAACTTTTGGGTAAATTGAAGTCTTAGAGACATTTTCTATAAATGTTGTAGACATTTTAAGTGATATACTCTTTTATTCTTTAGCTTTGTGTAGTTGCCATGCTGTGAAATGCAAGACTTTGCAATGCAGCATGATGAATACAAATACGGAGAAGTACTTTTCTCATTAGGAGGAAGATTTTGATTTTTTTTTTCTTAACAAAATAACACTAGTTTTATTGGATAATAGCAATGTTCTGGAAAGGACATCTGCTGCAAAAACCAATCCATCTGATACTGCTGTCAGAAAAGCAGGACAGGGGAGTGAGCCGGCTGACATCGGCGAAGGGTGCGTCCTGGAGGCTTTGGAAAAAACTTCTAAAGTAATTCAGGATATCGATTCCCTGCTTGCTGCTGCCGGGAGGTGAAAGACGTGAGGAGCCGTGTTCCACATCGCCACAGGAGCTGTCCCGGCCGTGCCTGAGGAGGCTGTGTGCTGCAAGGGGAATGACGGGCCGAATCCTGTCAGGTGCCATGATGGCACTGCAGTTGCTTATTGTGGAGAGGCAAAAAGAACAGGTGAAGTGATAGAGCACAGCTGTATGAATGCATCGGGGCTGACCTGACAGCACCGCTTTTAAATGTTAGGAATGTCTTGTTTGGATCGTTTTAATTTTATAAAGGACCGTGCAAGCAACTCAAGTGAGTAGGGTAGGGGTAAGCGGTTTTAAGTGTAAAAATGTGCTTTTGTTCCGAGGCTTACACCAAGCACTCCAATATTGAATAAAAAGTTTCTCAAACGCTTTCTATTCTGCTGTTTTGTGGTAAATAAAGACTTCGTTAAAGCGTCTTCAGCCCTTTCTGGTGTGTGGTCTGTCGCTCGGTGGTGAACCGTATCTTTAGTGATAAAATACGAGCCTTTTACCGTTGGTTTCGCTTCCCGCGCTTTACTTCATCCTGTCCTGAATACCCGAACCCTGTTTTTACTATTTCTAGAAAAAAATTTCCCTCAGAACCCAGCGCCGTTCCCCCTCGCCTCCCTAAAGCGTCTTCAGCCCTTTCTGGTGTGTGGTCTGTCGCTCGGTGGTGAACCGTATCTTTAGTGATAAAATACGAGCCTTTTACCGTTGGTTTCGCTTCCCGCGCTTTACTTCATCCTGTCCTGAATACCCGAACCCTGTTTTTACTATTTCTAGAAAAAAATTTCCCTCAGAACCCAGCGCCGTTCCCCCTCGCCTCCCCCACCTCCCCGGGGCCGAAGAGAGGGGCGGCTCCCTCCACCGCGGC
>NW_009646851.1:62318-109600 GCF_000708025.1 Charadrius vociferus | reverse complement strand
CGGGCTTCCTCCTCATGAAAATGACAGCACGTTTTTATTTCTTAATGACGGAGGAGATGGGTGGTGTTGAGGGGCTTTGGTGCTGGGTGGTGTGAGAAAGCAGGCCCTCTCCTCAAGACGTAAAAAAACTGTGGCGGATCTCTGGGGTGACCCGTGCCCGTCTTCCCTCCTTCCTCCCTCTTTGGTTGCACACACTGGTGGTATTTTAATCGTAAATTGGATTAGCTGCTTATGATGCGAATGCTGTTGTAGTTAATGTGGGTAATACATAAACTGCTCTATGCGTTCCCCCCCCCTTAATTGCCTAGGGTGACAAATGGTTTTTCTTCCACTGACTAGCACTATCTTCTGTTTCTAGTTACTAAATACATCTTGGATATTTCTTTCAACTCTTTTCTTTTAGGTACATCTCAGTTCCAAAGTATTCATTAAGGAGAAGGACTGCATTTTGGTGTCATCGTGTCTTTTTCCAAACACTTCAGGTGTTTGCTTCTTTATTTCCTTGTGGCTCTAACTCAGTTTTTCCTCAATATCTTGGTAAAATCCTACCAATTTCTTGCGTGCTTTTGTACTCTTTCCTCTTCAGCCTCCTTCCACTCACCCACCCTAATAATGCGTTATAATTATCTGACCAAAAAATATTTGCATTATCAGTTCTTCACAGCTTGTTAGGCTTGGATCTGCTTTTCCATGAGGTAATACATTAAAGGTTTGAGCTCGTGTCTTAAATGGTAATTGTACTTTACAGAATTTTTCATATAGATTAACACCTAATATCAAATATTTTTTTTTTAGGGGATTATAGAATTATAACGGACTACTGTGATCTTTTGACTTCTTGCATAAAGCACATAATTCTACTAATTTATGCATTAAATTTCTATGTGTATTCGTGTACCCGATAACTTCTTGCAAAATGGGGGCCAAAATTTGGAGAGCAATATTGCTAAATGATAACTTTAGACATTGGATTTTTGTTTTGCTCTTACAGCATGAGTTGAAAGGTCTCTTAGTGTCAGCTATTTCTCCAAACGCATATTTACAGCTTTGATCTAAATATCTCCTTGTGTCAGTACTTCACAGTGTTAAATGTGCGTTTGTTAAAATGATTTTTATAATTGCCTTAAATGAAATCAAATTCATCATCAAAATTGTATTTTGTAGGTATAGGGGGAGATTATGCATAATGCTTTATCTCATGTAAAAATGTCATGAGAAATCACAGCTCCAAGCAGTGTTACTCTATCAGCTGTTGTGTTTGTGTGTTTTATGGAAAACCAACCTAAATCTTTCCTTCTGTATGTTAACTGGACTGACCACCCATAGGTTTCTAAGCGTTCTTGTGTAATACATCTATTTCCCACTGTTCTAACAAGAACGTAAGCTACACAACTATGCTTTCTGAGATGTGTAGGATAGAAAAATCTATGATGTTTTATTGTGATATTTTGTAAACAGTCTGAAAATCATTATTTTTCAGACAAAAAATACAGTTTTAGTTTTATATTAAAAAGTGGTAATTTCAGAGATTATTTTGGTTGAACAGAGTTTTGCTTTTTCTAGTCTGATTTCACTATTGATCTGCAGAATATTTATACTTATGCAGTTGTACCTGGAAATGTGATTTAGTTTTTACACAAACAGCAGTCATTTTTGTCTGTAAAAGACGACAGAGGCAGACTGTTTAAAAAGAACAGTTACACCAGGAACATGGCTCTTGATTTAGGGTAATCTGAAGCCACATTTTTGCTTCCTGTTCTTCATTCTGGCTCAAAGACACCCATTTACATGTTATCCTTGTTTTCCAGTTGGCATTGTTACCTTTATTTCATGATACATAATTCTCAAATCATACAAATCATTGGATTTTTTTTTAATTCTGTAGTGATACTTTTCCTGTGTACTTTATGCATGTGTTAATAATATCCATAGCGAAGCAGTGTAAGCCTACCACAAAACTGACACGGACCTCTGTTACTATTTGAATGTATAGGTCTGTTTCTCTATTCCAAGGTCACTAGTTGATGGGATGAAATCAAAGAGATCCCTGAATGTGACCCATAAATGTATCATTAGGTGTGAATCTTTCAGGCAAACAGTTACAAGGAAAAATCTGTTAAAATAGATCTCTCTATATTTTGAAATGCAATTACTTAGAACGGAAGGCTGGAAGTGCCCTTTTCTAACTTTATGACATTGGGTTTTGTTCTCTTCTAATTATTATCTTGTTCCATCTTTATTTGTGCCCTTCTCTTGTTTTACGGTCTTTTTTTTTTCCTGCTTTCTTTAACAGAGCTTGTAAGCCTAGCTGAAATTGCTTTTAGCTCAATTGTATTTGTTCAGGAATTCATTAAAAAGATGTTCCTTCTTTCTGGGTTTTTTTTGTGTTTTTTTTTTTTTTAACTATTGTTCAGTTTTCATGTATGTTTTGTAGAAAGTTTGAAGAGCTTTGTGTAGTATCAGCACTTATTGCTGCCTGGTTTGATTTATTCAGGATGGAACAAATGGTGTTTGGTCTTTCCTGCACTGGAGTGGGCAGACTGGATTCAGAAAGCGCAGAGCCTCAACACTGAGGCATAGACGACGTTTGCTACTGGAATAAGGCAACTGCAATGGAAAAAATACATTCTCCTAGTCCCAGGGTAAGTTTGATTCTGAATACTCGTGTGCTTGTTAAAGGTATGTTGCTATACCAGCCCTTCACAGATTGGATTCTTACACAGATTTTATGGTAATTTTAAATAAAATCCAATCTGACATGATGGTTACATAGAAGCAAGATTTGTGAGGAGATCACCATTTGTTCCTTAAAATTGAATTTATTCAGAAATGTACTATATATTTGTAAAGTCACCCACCAGAAAGTGGCACTTCCAGTGTTTCGGGAAATACTTTGTGTCTGCATGTTCATTCAGAAGAGGCACAGTCATGGTTAACAGACTAAACTTGACCCACTTTTTTTCATCTGTGTGCAAAGTGCATGTATTATTCATGCTTTCTTCTCTTTTTTTTTTAACGTTTTCCAAATAAATGATTCAGTGGACCTTTTTTCTGTAAAGGTCAGTGCCAGTAGTCATGTCTCGTGGATAATTCTACAATAAAAAGGCATGTAAATAATCTGGAAGAAATATTTTATATTTTCTGGGGCTTACAATCAATAATGTGTTCAAAATCATAAATTGTTGGGTGTCAACATTGTTAGAAGTATTCATTTTTAAAGGAAGTCTAGTACACTCATAAGAAGCCCATTTAGGATAAAAATTTACCTGATAGACCTGTATGAAGAAGTATTATCAAGATATAATGAATTGCACAGAAATAGCAACTTCTTAGGAAGAATCCTTTTGTAGATAAGATGTAGGTTTTGAATCTGTGGTCTATCTCCATGGCTCCCCAAAAAGAAAAGAGCATAACAGTTGGGACATTTAGAATTGATACTGTCCTTCAAAGACTGATTTTCAGTGTGTTTAATGTAACGGAGCTAGGGAATACATCATTTATATGAGGATATTTATTTCAAAAGTGTTTTTTTTAATGTTATCACAGAAATTTGGGTATCCTATAATTTCTTCTTGGGAGTGGGGTTGGGGTGTCTTTAAGATCTTGAATTATTTTTGGAATTTCTTTTGAGGTGTCAAGCAATTATTTAAGGACTAATTAATCCCAAGAAGTCACCTTGTACAAGAGGATTTCATAACAATTACAGAACATACATAGTTTTTAAGGAGTTTTAAGCGATTATTAATGCTAATAACAACGCCTTTACTTTCAAATTACAATGGTCAACCTTTGAAAAGTAAAATGACTGGGATTATTTAATTTCTTTTTTTTTCTGCAAAAAGTGCTGTTCTGAAGGTAATGTGGCAGAAAATAGACAAGTCCTAAAAGTAACAGTAGAGTTTGCTGCTGGAGCACATACTGAGGAAAAGCATATGTATGTAGTTTTGCTCGGTAAGGAGTTAGTTTTGGTTACTTCCGCTTGACTGAATGGTTGTTGTCTTTGTGTTTATGATAAATAGTAATGGTATTTTAGTGCTTCTGGTGTTCTTAATGCTTATCCTATGTGCCATTCTCCAAGCTAAACAAGGAGTTGCTCTGAGAGGGGTACCAGGGTGATAATACATATGTTTACAAAGTATGTTAGTGGAAATAGTGTTTTGGATCATAGATTAGAAACTCAGTTTTAACGGTTGTTGCATAGAGAGATTTGGGATTCTTGAACATTAGTCCTAAGAATACTCCAAATTGATTTTTTTGTTGTTGTTGTTGTTACAGTGTAAAGGATTTAGTTTGATGAGTGTCATGTATTTAAGGAGGAATCTTGAAACCTATTCAACGTATTTTCATAGACATGTTTGAAATTATTTTGTAAAATTTAAGATTTCAGAAAGTGAAGTTAGAGCTTTCCATGTTACAGAGGTGATTGTTCTAATTAAAACAGGACAGGTGTTTTAATTCAGAGTTGTAGTGTTCAAGTCAACAGATTAACTGAAATCAAAAATTGCCTGGGAATATTAAGTGCAACATTGAATTTGCATTTTTTATGCTCAGTTGTAGCTGTGATAACAAATGCTTTGTGCTAATGGTTTTTTTTCTTTAATAATTTTCTTTCTTTTCTGACATTTACAGAACAACTGAGGATACAAAGGACAATGCACAGTGTATATCCCAATGACATTTTGTGTGCTGTGACATGGTTTTTGCCATGGCATCTGAGACTGACAAGGCCCATGCTCTTCTCCAGACTTTCAGCACAGCTTCAGTTATTTCTAGTCTAGGTTTGGGAATATTCTGCTTTGTAGCAGACAGACTTCTGCAGTTTTCCTTTATTCAGCAAAATGACTGGCTCCGAGCCTTCTCTGATAATGCAGTGCATGGTATACTAGGAATGTGGTCCTGGGCAATAGTGATTGGGCTCAGGAAGAAAAGTGACTTCACTGAGGTCACTCTGGCTGGCTTCCTCGCCTCTGTCATTGATGTGGACCACTTCTTTCTTGCTGGCTCCCTGTCATTAAAGGTAAGTCAATAGATTAGTGATTATTTTCTTTCTTAATCATTGTTTATTTTATTATTCTTCTACCATGTCCTAAACAAAAAAAAGTTCCAATGATACTTTACTTAGATACATTTTTAATAGGTATATGGGAATTATATTTGTCTGCAACTGTTATGATATTAGAAGCCCTACAAATATTTTACATCCACTGTTAAGTTCTGCTCCTTACAAGGCTCTCAAAAAAGAGTTCTGAAAGCCCTTGTACATGATATCCTGTGTGTATCACATGGTTGCTTTGTTAAACAATTAAGTGCTGCCATGCATGCTTTGTGTATAAAGTGGATTATTTCATTTCTGTTTACAGTAAAGGGTAGAAGTATCTGGAAAGTAGGTAATCCAACTGCTGTTTGATTTTATTCACTCTTACTGAGTAGTACATTTGGTTTTAGCCAACCCTAAATATTTCTCCCACAAACAAGCTATATGAGGTGTCAGCTTTAAAACAGCAGTCTGAGTTGGCCCTTAAATATAGTTTGTTGTAAGAAAAAAAAAAAATAAAGCAAGTGTCAAACTTGTTAATAAAAGTAAAAAGGTGAATTGGCTCCTGTTAAGGAATATATGTGATTGTCATCCACTTGCAGAACTGCTTGTTAGGACAGAGTTTCTCAATAGGGTTAGTACTACCAGATGACGGCATTCTTTTTCAGTGGTTCTCCAGTGGTTTAGATGTGTCCTGTTCCTGCCTTCCCATTTCCACACATGTACATACATTCCTGTCTTCTTGGCTACACCAAACACATATACCCAGCTTTCGCTCTTTTGTGTAGTCTCTTTTGTATAGTCCCCAAAACATTTGTACTTTCTGTAAGCTCCAGCTGTGCCAGCCCTGGCCGCAGTTCTCTTAGTGCTGCCCTCCAGATCTCATACCTCAGGCAGACACTCCTTGCTCCCAGCTAGCTCCTGGTCCCCACAACTAGAGCCCTGACGCTCTCCTTGTTATCAAGAGTTTGTTCTGCTCAGCAACACAAGCCCTCACGGTTTGATTATGCTGGTGTTCTTAGCATATGTATACATACATGCTACTTACTCTCCCCTCCCCCAAAATGTACACATCCACCTACGGGTGGACCTGCACAGGAGAAGGGAAAGATACCAACCTTTATCCATTCAACCGAAGCATGACCTAAGTTATTTGACCATCTAACTGTCTTTCTCCTGCTCCAGTTTGCTCATAATGACAGAGGAAGTAGCTTCTAGGGAGCAGAGGAAGGAAGGAAGTGGAGGGAAAATTGCTGTTCTCTGTAATCCTTTAATTAAAGAACAATGCAAAATGGTTTACCAATTTTTTTTAAATACGTAGGAGACAGCTAAATGCAAGAAGCATTATTACTTATAGTTGAGATGTAAAAATCAGACTTCCGATGGGCAAGTAATTTTTGTTTATGTACATTATCACTATTTGTTGTGGAAAAAAAATACGTTTTCCTATTTGTGCATTTGGCCATTTTGCCCCTTGTATTTGTAGTTGACAAAGAGGGGATTTTCACAGAATCACAGGGTGGTTGCAGTTGGAAGGGTCTTCTGGAGGTCATCTTCTCAACCCTCCCGGCTGAAGCAGGCTCATCTGGACCCAGTTGCTCAGGACCATGTCCAGACAACTTTTGAGTATCTCCATGGATGTAGATGCCACAACCTCTCTGGGCAGCCTGCTCCCATGTGCAGTTACTGTCACAGTGGAAACATGTTTCCTTACATTCAGGAGGAACCTCCTGTGTTTCAGTCTGTGCCTGTTGTCTCTTGCCCTGTCACTAGGCACCAACAGAGCCTGGCTCTGTTCTCTTTACACCCTCCCTTCAGATATTGGTACACCTTGATGAGAACTCCCTTGAGCCTTCTCTTCTCCGGGCTGCACAGTCCATCCTTTCCTCATATGCAAGATGCTCCAGTCCCTTCATGATCTTGGTGGCTCTTCTCTGGACTCAACCTGCAGTGGCTCCATGTCTCTCTTGTAGTGGGGAGCCCAGAACTGGACTTGGTACTCCAGAGGTGGCCTTACCAATGCTGAGGAGAAAGAGAAGCATCACCCACCTCGACCTGCTGGCAATACTCCTAGTGCAGCCCAGGATACCACTGGCCACCTTTGCCACAAGGTCACATTGCTGGCTCGTATTCAGCTTGTTATTCAACAAGTTGAATTTCCTCAAAACTGCTTTACAACCTGTCAGCCTCCAGCATGTGCTGTTGTTCCTCCTTAGGTAGTCCCTGGTTCTCCCCTTTTCTGTACTTTTTGCATATGGAAATACTGTAAAATTATGAAACTATATAAAGGAAAGGAAAATTAGTTTGGTTGATTAATGAGATTTGTAATATTAACATTTTGGTATAGCATTTAAATTTATAATTATTCTCATGTATATTATTTTAAAATCAGTAAATGCAAGTAATGAATGGCTAGTTATTATTGTTAAAATTTTAATGCTGTTTTTTCTTGCATTTGAAATTATTGCCAGTATTTTCTTAATTATGACCACTAGATGACACTCTTCACCAATGTCTGTTTAGAAAGTTGTATTGTATCATAGAATTGGGAGGTCACCTGTCTCTTTACAGTCTTCAGTGAGGCAAGGTTAAATATCCTTACACTTTTCCATGATGGAGAACATTTGTGTAGCCTATCTGTAGTATCCCAAACAAAGCAAATTATTGCAGTTTCATGACTTAATTTTCTTCTGTGTTGTTTCAATTCCCAAGCAGGTAGCAATTGTTTTTCTACTATCCAGCCTAAAGTATTGTTGACAGTTAAATCTTGTTTCTTTTTCTTTAAGGCCTCTCTGCACAAGACAGCTAATTGCTGTGCTCTCCCCAAAAATGTTTTTCAAATCAGGAGTACAAGATATAGCAGGTAGAATAATAGCCCTTTAGTAGCCAACCTTACTTAGCTGAGTAAGGAGAAGGCAAGATGCCCAAAGGCTCTTTCGTAGTCATTTGCCTACAAATTCATCCCCCTTCCATACATTAACTGGGCTAATAAAGGATGTTTACCTGGAAACGATATCCTGTGTAGGTTTCTTCACCCTTACAGCAGTAACAGCATTACTCTTACAACTTGCAAAACTATTATGTCATATGTAGAAAACACTTCTGTCTTTTTAAAAAGAAAAAAACAATGTTACAGGTTTTATGTCTTCTTGCAATGCCATCAGAGTCTTTTCAGTTTGTGATATAATGTAATCCCCATAAACTTCTCTGCTGTGTTGTTGCCTGGCTAGCTAGACCTGATTTTAGTATGTGATTTTTGTTTCCTCAGCTTAATATGATGCACCTTTCAGTTTCATGTTGTAATTTCAGTCTGTTGCCTGTGTAATTTATTACTTTGTGGGATACTTTTTTACTATGTATTTGTTAGTTCCAGTCCCGTGTGTCCTCTTTAGATTGCAGGATTGAGAGTAACTGATTTAAGAGACTACAATGTTTACTGCTAATGCAACACAATACTAAGTAACTAATAAATTAAGAAGTCTAATAAACTAACCACACCACTATTACTAATTTGTAACAATAGTAATTTTCATATTGCTCTACACAATTATCTATAAAGCTCTTCATCATCACTTTTAAAACTGGTGACGAGTTACTTTTTTGAAGTAATCCTTCTATGCAGCACAAGGCAGTATTCTTCTTCCAGTTGCTACCTTCACTCTACTGCAGTCATCTATTCCTGTTCCTGCTTTTTAGCTCGCTGCTTGTATTATTTGGCTATTGGGCTGTTTTTCACGGTGTCATCATTATTTTTCTGGAATATTCAGGGTAAATAGTCACCTGTGGTATTTATATGTTTGCTCTGATAAATACTCATATAAATATTTATATGTTTGCTCTGTACCAAGTAGCATGTCATCTGCCCTTTTACCCACATTATTTTTGCAACAAGTATAAAGTCTGCAAAGACTTCGCTACTTCAGATTTGTAGCTCTTTGTATTCCATGTAGTTTTTACTGGGTATTATGTGCATGCTAGTGTAGAAGAATGCAAGAATCAGTGTTAAGAATCTGTCTCTTTGACTGCCTCTAAAGGTGGAAGTTACTGCAGCCTGCCATCATACTCAGCACAGCTGATAAACAAGAACAGCATGATGCGCTGCTCCCAATGTCCCACAGGGTTGTAGCCCAAACACTCATGTTGCAGAACAGGCATGCAGAAATTGCTAGCTTGCTACTTAAGACTCACCAGCTTCTAAAAGTGTAGAGGATGCAGTCAGTGGCAAACAAGATTGTCCTGGCAAACATACATAACACAGGTGGTTAATGTGCCACTGCTGACCAAGCTGAGCTGCACAGGAGTGTTTCTGGAACTGAAGAATAAGCTTTGCACACACACAGTTAATTTAACATTGAATTTATAGATCAGCCTCAAAACTAAGGACTTCAGGCTTGTGAAGCATCATGGAATATGAGCGAGGGGGGCCATGTTGTTACATAAATTCCATGGTGTCACTTTGAGCATTAAAGCAAAGAGTTTGCTTTGGTTCTCCTGCATACGATTGTTGCCTACTGTGTCCACCTGCTCATTGTAGTGTGTGAGAGGGGCTGAAGGAGCAGGAATTTCAAGAAGATCTTGCACCTGATTGAACATGTAGGCAAGGTAATTTGTGTTGTGAATAAATTCTGTTTGCATCAGCAGCCTGATCTCTACCATGGTAGGCTTTCCCCTAAATCTACCCAAACCATGATCATCTTTTTCCAGGGAACTTAAGGCCAAAAAGGCTTGTACTATTATTATTTTATTTTTTTTTTTATGATCTGGTGATTTCTGAAGGCGAACAAATTTGCCTGTTAGGAGAAAGAGCTTATATTGCCAAACAGAACTACATGGCTGTCTCTCTGGCTAGGCAACTCAAGGATGTAAATGTTCTTCTAGTTACAGAATATAAAAGAGAAAACCAACTATTCTTCTCTCAAAACTTGGGCAACAGCATTTCAGAAGCCTAATTACTGTACTGCAATTACAAAATAGGGTTTTCTCATGCTAAAACTGACCACTTGGGTTTGCTGTATGAACAACCCTGCCATCTAAAATTCTGTATGAAAAAAAAATTAACCATCACCTCCCCAAAACAAGGTGAAGATTGGAAATAATAAAGATAAATTGCATACGTAATTAACATTCAAATTCTCCTTACTCACTGTATTGCTCTTGGCACTTAAACTCCATAGGGCAGAGGGAAAAGACTCGTTTAGACTTTGCTACCGATTTTTTCAAAGTGCAGAAATAGCGAGCAGTCAACAGGATATCTGCCAACATGTGTCACCATCCAGGGTGGTTTTTCAAAATTAGGTCAGTATGGACTTCTTAGGCTCTTGCTGACGGTAACAAAAAACTGACTATCTTTGTAGGGTAGGTGATAAACAATTTCACCATCCAAGATTTTTCTATTTTAATCCATGAATGATCTGCTTGTATGAAACAGAAATGAAGCTGTAGAAAATACACAGTTTGCACCAGTTTAAGCTGTTGTATCCGTACTATTACAGTTAGAAGTTGTTAAGACAATTTGTGAGCTTTTTAATCCCATCACTGAATTGAGAGAGTCACAGACAAGCATGTGGTGAAAAGCTAATAGAGCAAAGCTTTCTGCAGGCCTTTTAACATTGGCTTTGGTTTAAAGGACAGGCTGTTATATTCCAGGGTGGTCTGTAAGTTTCCATCTGTCTATTTCTTGGCTAAGGCTACATTAAAGTTTCCTTACAGAGAAGACAGGGTTCCAAGCAGTTGTCTAAATTATGCATGAAAACTTGATGAAGCTGTTCCAGAGTCCCACTGTCAGGTACTGTAGCTCTTGAATCCTGCAACAGTTAACACAACTGAAGCGTTAATGGGTTACTGGCTGGCGTCTTGTAGCGGTGCTTTGTTTGCTTTCAGCAGTAGGTGCAGTGAGGAATGTGTTCAAATTAACAATCAGATGCACCTTCATGTGCAAAGAGTACATCTCTGGGGCCTGTTGCAGTCTTTCCAGTATCTGACTTGAGCCAATTAATATTACATCAGCACCTCTATAAATCTTTTAGTCGTGTGCTATCATTTCCCCTGTGCTTACAGAAGCAAGAATCTGTTTATTTGTTGTGGAGAAGTCCAAAACATTTTTTTTTAATTTTTTTTTTTACTGTCTTTGAATTTGTGGAGATAGTTCTAGCTGTTGCTAGTAATTACTTTCTGGAATACTTTCTTAAGTGTGTATATTAAATTGATAGTTATCACTGTCTAAAATGGTTAAACTTAGTAGCTAGATATTCACACTAATTAAAACCAAATATCAGGCTTTCAACTGAGTTAACATTAAACAAATTGTTGATATAAAAACCCCAGTCACAAATTATTCAGATGTTGGCCTTTGAACTTGTCTTTTGCCGGCCCATAAAGAATCCTATATCAAGGCAATCAAAATACATGTAACTTACATCATATTTCTGTTGTATTGGAAGTTACTGTTCTGTTTTAGATAGTCTTGAACTGAACTTCAAGAGTGCTAAGTGTAGTATAATACAGGATGTATTTTTGAAAGCAAATGCCATTAAAGCATATTAAATATTTCAAGTAAAGCACATTAAATATTTCAAGGGTATAGTGCAGTCATTTTCCTTTTTTAATTATCTTCAAATTAAATACATATAATCAGTGCAAGCAGACTATACAAGTTCCTATATACCACATGACTGTATGACAAATAGTATGCCTCATCCCTTTCCCTCCCTGTGTTGCTGTCAGTAATGCTTAGTAGGATGCATGATTCATATCATATAACAGAGAGCAGGGCAGCACACAGCTGTCATACATCTAAATAGTCATATTGTTGATTTTCATCAACTACAGTGGAAAGGAACAGTATGCTTTTCTTTGCACTTCCGCTTAGCCACTTGATAATACACCTGTAAACATCCATGAAACATTTCTTTTCTTGTCACGATTGTAGCCATTGCCAATTATATTTTTCTTTTCTGCAGGCTGCTCTGACTCTGCCACAGAGACCACTTCTTCATTGTTCTACGGTGATTCCTGTTGTGGCTCTGACATTAAAGTTTATTATGCACCTTTTCAGGCTTAAGGATTCATGGTGCTTTCTTCCCTGGATGTTGTTTATATCCTGGACTTCTCATCATGTCCGTGACGGGATTCGTCATGGCCTCTGGATCTGCCCGTTTGGAAAAACTCCTCCTTTGCCATATTGGCTGTATGTGGCAATTACAGCATCTTTACCTCATCTGTGTTCATTTATTATGTATTTAACAGGTACTAGAGAATTAATGAGTATAAAACATGGAATCCGCATCGATGTATAAGAATGATGGCTTTTAAAGTATGTTTTTATTAGCACTTGAAGTAAGCTGTCTGTTTATCAGTGAAGTGGTTTCCTTATGTTTCCTGCAACTTCCAAGATAGGCTTTTTAAGGCTGTGGAGCCAGTTAACGGCTCCTGTGTCAATTCCTTGGGGTCACAGAATCCCTATGTAATGAATGGTAATAATTTTATATCTAGACATTCCCCTTGTAAAATATGTGGTCTTCCATTATAGCTTATGCATAGCTAACTGATTTATAAAGTATTTAGTCTCTCTCTGTAGTAATTACGTTATATTTTACTGTCATGGTGCCGTTTATTTGATCACCATTAACTTTGAATTTGTATTCTGCCTTCAGATAATATATTTAATCTAGACAGGATTTGTATAGCACTTTAAAAATGTAAAGTACTATATAAAATCTAAGTATTAGTGAGAATTTAGTAGTGCACAGCACTTCTAAAATGCATCACTTAGCCTTTTAAATTAATTTATTTGTTTTCCTGCTGGGCTCTTATAGTCAACGGTTTTAAAAGAAATGCTATTTGTATTTCACAATATGCAACTGTGTATCTGCACCTCTTTGAACACTGCTATCATATAGTGTTTCTACTAAATTGTATTCCTCTGTGGTTGCTTGGTATTCAATTTGCAGATAATTACTAGCTACTATTTGTGGTAAGAAAGGAGAAGACAGTTTGGTTACAGTATTATGTGTGTTGGCCAAATTGTTTAACTTTAAGAATATACTAATTATGAATATTATTTAATTTGGAACTAAGGAATTTTAGGAACTATTTAAGGATTGTGTAATGGCAAACTTATTTATTACAGTAAAACATAAGCTTTAGGGAAGATTCAGGAATTGCTTAAAATGTGAGTTTGCTTAAAGACCTTACTCCTGTGTTCATAAACAGCATTTTCCATGAAAAAGTGCAAGATCATCTTTATTATTGTAAAATAAAATGCATTATTATTATAATTATACAGAAATAGAAATTTCCTCATAAATAAGTTCCTTAAGGGAAAATGTGACTATATTGCAGATTCATAAGGTAGTAATTTGCAATGTGGACTGTTCAAAGTAACAATTTTCATTTACAGAAATTTCTCAGAAAAAGTCGCAAAGTGAAAAGCATGGGGCCTTAACTATTCCAGTTTCTGATGAATAGTTGTCAAAAGGGATTATTTTTATGGAAGAGCATATATAGGGTAGCATGTGCTGAACTTCAAGTGATCAAGTGATACATTTGCATTAGTAAATTTATATTAGTATAAAGTGCAAAAAATTACAGCAAATATTAATGGGGATGGCTGGCTTAATGGGTACCGGAGACCTTCTGTGGCTGCAAAGTACTAAAGGCTCTCTGCCGCACCCTAAGCTAGTGCGCAAAGTGTTTCACACTTTTAAAATGTGCCTTCCCACAAAAAAAAAGTCTCTTTCCTGTTTGTTCTTTATGTTAGAAATGTATGCTTATGGAAACTTGCCTGACAGTAGAGTGGGCCTTTTTAGCCTATATTATAAAATTAATAAAAGGGTTTTTTCTTGGAAAGAAGATTGGAAAAGCAGAACATTCCTTAAAGGATTGTCCTCATACTGTGGATTTCTGTCTTTTACAGTATGTAAAAGTTTTCCAGAAACAGAAGTGTCTTGCTTTAGAGCCCTCAGAGCAGGAGCTGCCTTTTATCTAAAGGCATGATGATTTAGTAGAGGAGGAGCATTGCTAGTTCACTTACTTTTAACCTGTATTTTAAACCATTGGCTATGAAATGCCAATAATGAATATATTTTGTGCAAGAAGTGAACACTTAAATCCGTGTAGAAAATTTTCTGTGTTCTTGTTTCATGGTATAATATTTGTATAATTTTGTGCTTTATCCAGATTTGTTGCAAAGGGAAATGTATATAGGAACAAAGAGGAGAATTATACTCTCATTTTTAGATTGTAGCTGTAGCATTTTTGGTAACTATATGTCCACCAACTGTCCTTAAGATTGGTACTGTACTGTTCTAACTATGTTTAAGGGTCAGCTAGTGGGTACCTCTTCAGTAGTTTAAAAACACTTACTTTCATTCTCTGTATTTCTAACAATTTTTGTGGCTTTTTTTACAATCATCGCACCTGTATTTCAAAATATTATTTTTCTGGTCGTGTTATTATACCAGTTCTACCACAGCAATAGGTGAACACCGCTTAGAAATGCATTAAGGAAAGTAGCAAGCACTTGTGACACATGACCTCTTTCTCTCTCCCTCCAAACGGACATGGCAGTCTCACTCCTCCTCCTTTAGGCAACTTTAGCTCAGGCCATTGACAACTTTTCAAGGTAAACTGACACGTTGCATGTAATGCTGTAATTTGTGGGTAGCCAGATTAGGGAACAAAGGAGAAGTTAAATATTTGTTCCAGCCCGTGTCACCTAGGAGATACACCTGCCTATTACAAATGAATTGCCTAACAATTCTTTACCAGTATTTAATGTACATTTCAAGTATGTTGATATGTCCAACTATGCATTGATACCTGCCACGTGTAGCAAAACCATGGCAAAAATAAACCAAGACAGTAAAAACATAATGAGTTTGTGCTTTACTGCATGCATTACAATAAAGAGTAAATGTGAAGTACAAAAAGCATGTGAATTACACAAAAAATTGTTAACAAACTCAAAGATAATAATTTCATGCACAATATATGATACATATCACTAAAATACTAGTTATTTCAGTGTCTCGTTTATTATGCTGATCTAAACATTTTCCATGTATTCTCTAATTATACTTACAAAGTTGAAGAAAGCATGGGGGTTTTTTTACTTACTTTTTTTTGTTAGAACTGTGCTGCTTTTTTTCCTGCTTTAATGGGTTGCTGTCATATAAAGTTGGTACCAATAATTGCCAAGTTAAAAGAAAAATGTTAGAATGTTTCTTCTCTGCAGTCCACTAGAAATAAGATAAAATTTGTCCTAATTCCCTAGTGGCTGTAACGTAAAGAATGAACGTATTTCCAACAGTTGATATTCTAGTTTAAAATGTAATCTGTATTTTCACATGACTACTGGTACCACTTTTCTCTACAGTGAAGTATATTGTGTCATGTGCCTTTGATTGGTTATAAGTGACTTATTTATAATTGATGCCATGCTCCAAGGAAAATGCTGGTGAGTTTGAATTAAACTGAAATAATTTTAACCGCCAGGCCATTGGTATTAGCTTATTATCAGAAGAACATTTCCTTTGCTAATGGGAATAAAGTTCCAGCAAGAGAGTGAGCGAAGTGGTTAAAATTCAGTCTAAAGGAAATGTTAGTACATAGTGTATTTTGAACACATGTATTTTTATTCCATCAGCTACTGTCAGTATGAAGCTAAATGGTTAAATGCATCAGAAGAGCACATTTCTGTTTAAGTAATTGAGCCAATCTAAGTTCTATAAGTTATGCAGATTTATTCAGCAGAAGAAATTTTCTGTTGTGTTACACAGTGTGGGCTTTGATCAACTTGTAATTTTGGGTCCACAAGCTAGGTTTTGTTTCCCTGCTACAGGGAGGCCTTGCATTGAAACAAAGTAAGAGTTGTCAGGTTAAAGTACCTTTTGCATTCATTACGAAAAAACAGTACTAACACTTTTCCTCAAAATAATAAATTGGTGCCTTCAGTTATCTCTTACAATTCCCCAAATTTTACATCCTCTGCACTGAATTATAAATTTGAGTGCTATATTGTAGAACTGTTTTCTGTTACTTCAAACTCGGAGCTCAGTTGGGAGGGATTCCATGGGAAGCTTCCTTGGAGGCTAAAGGAGTTAGCAAGCACTGAGACTTTTTCAAGAACGCTGTCCTGGAAGCACAAAAACAATTCATCCCCTTTAAAGGCAAGGGAAGCAGGCAGAGCAAAAGACCACCTTGGCTTAACTGTGAGCTTCTGAGTCTGCTCAAAGCCCAAAAGGGAAGTGTACCAGAGATGGCAAAGCGGACAAACACCCATTGAGAACTATAGGGGCATTGCCAGGGTGTGCACAGATGCAGTTAGAAAAGTGAAAGCTCAGCTTGAACTGAAATTTGCCAAAGATATCAAAAACTACAAGACAGAGTTCTTCAGGTACATTAACAAGCAGAAATAGAAGGAAAATTGACAGCCCAAAAAACCAAATGCATCCTGGGCTGCATCAGAAGAAGTGTGGCCAGCAGGTCGAGGGAGGTCATTCTGCCCCTCTACTCTGGTCTTGTGAGGTCCCACCTGGAGTACTGCGTCCAGCTCTGGAGCCCCCAACATAAGAAGGACACGGACCTGTTGGAGCAAGTCCAGAGGAGGGTGGTGAAGATGATCAGAGGGCCGGAGCACCTCTGCTATGAGGGCAGGCTGAGAGAGTTGGGGTTGTTCAGCCTGGAGAAGAGAAGGCTCCAAGGAGGCCTTATTGTGACCTTTCAGTATCTAAAGGGTGCCTACAAGAAAGCTGAGGAGGGACGTTTTACAAGGACATATAGTGATAGGATAAGGGGAATGGCTTCAAACTAGAAGAGGGTAGATTTAGAATAGATACCAGGAAGAAATTCTTTACTATGAGGTGGTGAGACACTGAAACAGGTTGCCCAGGGAAATTGTAGATGCCCCATCCCTGGAAGAGTTCAAGGCCAGGCTGGATGGGGCTTTGAGCAGCCTGGTCCAGTGGAAAGTGTCCCTGCCCGTGGCAGGGGAGTTTGAACTTGATGATTTTCAAGGTTCCCTCCAACCTAAACCATTCTATCATAAAATATTGGCCTACTGTTAAACAGGAGAGGTGAATTGGTCACCGACAACGTCAAATAGGCAGAGGTTCTCAACACTTTCTTCACCTCAGTCTTTACCAGCACTGTTGGGCCCCAGGCCTTGGGACCAACAACCCAGGTTGATGTAAACACAGACCCACTGTCAGCGAAGGAAGAGTTGGTATGTGAACTATTACAGGAGCTTGACCCCTACAAATCTATGGGCCCTGACAATATCTACCCAAGCGTGTTAAGAGAGCTCACTGATGTCATTGTGAATCCGCTCTCTATAATCTTTGAGAAGCTGTGGAGATTGGGGGACATCCCAGAAGACTGGAAGAAGGCTAATGTCACCCTCGTCTACAAGAAGGGCTTAAAGGAGGATCCAGGAAACTAGAGGCCCACCAGTCTTACTTCAGTCATTGGGAAAGTTATGGAACAAATCCTCCTGGTGGCTATCACAACTCAAATGAAGCATGTGGTTGGGAAAGGCCAACACAGATTCACCAAGGGCAAATCGTGCTTGACAAACATGATTGCCTTCTACAACAAAGTAACCTGCTTGGTTGATGTGGGGCAAGGGGTGGACATTGTCTACCTGGATTTCTCCAAGGCTTTCGACACGGTTCCCCACAGACTCCTCCTAGAGAAACTGATGCATTGCTGTCTAGACAAGTGGTCTGCGCGGTGGGTGGGGAACTGGCTGACAGGTCACACCCAGAGGGTGGAGGTAAACAGCTCCTTTTCAACCTGTGGCAACCTGTCACAAGTGGGGTTCCCCAGGGATCGATATTGGGCCCAATGCTTTTTAGTATCTTCATAAGCGATCTGGATGATGGGATCAAGTGGCATAAGGAATGTACAAGGTTATAATGCTGCTAGTTTCGCTTTTACATTTCAATTTAAATTGCTGATCGTAAAAAAAAAACCCAAACAAACACAAACTTCTTTTCATATATTACTGCCAACAATTTAGAAGCAAATTTTGTGATGGGTGCTCTAAAAATATGAAGTGTTTCTAGGTCAAACGACTACTGTAAGACTCAAGTAATAAGGCTTTATCAATATATTTTCAACAGATTCATCGATGTCTTTTTGTTCATTTAACTGTATGTAAAGTATGTCCTACTGTGGAAGCATGGTTGGGGCTTGGGAAGTTTTGATACAGAATACTCCAGCTAGCAAAACCTTTTAGCACAAGTAATTTTTGATTCATTAGTCCCTGGAGAGATAAATCTTCCCTTCTTCTAGATATGTTTTATCCATGTGAAAGTTCAAATGATTTGCCAACATTTTTTGGATGAATGTTCTGTGTGCCTTGTACATCAAACATAAATAAGCAAAGCAAATGCACTTACAACTTCATACCACAAAAATGTATGCACCTGATTTATTTATAATTTTTTTTCCAAAGTAAAAAAAAAAATTAACATGCTCTTGCATCATGCGTCTTTACATGTCTATGTAAATGTTGACCAAGTGATATTTCTAGTAATTTTATATGGCTGCAGAGACACCAGCAGTGGTTTATGGACTCTCCTGGTGCTTGACTTACCTCAGGTTGGGTGAAAAGCCTGCTTCTGTTTCAATGTACCTGACCCAGATACCTAAATGGTTGGCTGACTAAATGGTAGGCATCGATCTCATAGCAAACCATCATAGAGTCTCTTTGTGTTCAGTGTGTAGCTGGGCAGTCTGTTCAGTGGTGCTTAAAATGTGATTTATCTCTTCCTAAGAAAGATGTCTGCTTCTGGTGTACTGAATTGCATTCTAATCGCCGCAGATTGTACTAACTAGATGTAACTAGATGATTGTAACTTTTAAAATGCAGAACAAACATTTATTGCAACATTAGATGATTTTTCTTTTTCAAAATCAAAATCTGTCCAAAGCCAGAAGTTTCTCTTTAAAGGATTTAATGATTGCAGTTAGTATGTTTATCCTGGTTGAAATTTTCAGTGCTAAGTCTTTGCTTCAGTTTACATTTCTTTGAAAAAAAAAAAAATTGCTCTAGCTCCAATGTATGGGGACTTGGACTAGGAACATGAAATTTGTTGAAAGATTGCACCTTTTTCTCCCTTGAAAGTTGACTTAGAAGAGGCTCTACTTGTGTATCCTACAGCGGAGCTTGTACTAGGTACTGTCAGTCCCTCCTAATGGCAATATATAAAAGCTGATCACCTGTTACTGTCATGGTAAATATTGACGTCAGAAACCTCTCCTATTGCTCCCCAGCACTACCACGAAGGTGTGGGATGTACTTACTGCTGCCATCTGCACACTCAGTGCAAAGAAGGAGTGCTGCAGCGTCAATTAAGGAAAACTATGGCTTAAGGAAGTGGTGTGGGGGGCTCCATGCTTGAGCAGTTTCCATGGGCGTTAAAACCTGCTTCTGAGAAAATACTGAGTTTCAAAAAAAATAGTTTTTTCCCAATTAATTTCTGTTACTGAAAGTCTTGTTGAATGATCAAATTTCTTGAAAACTAGTTTCAGATAAGAAAACCAGTTTGGCTGTGACTTGGTTTACAGGAAAATATATGCTTGCTGTCTGTTTCAAAGGGATGAATGTTGGCACATTCCTTTGATCCTCTGTTGCCTGGATTAGCTCTGCAAAAAAGGCAGTGTATTGTTAGTCATCAGGAGTGTGAGCATTTTCCCTCTTTATAGTGAACAGATACAAAAGTTTGGAAGCGTTGAGTACAACTTTTTTGCCTTTGGCACATGTTTACAAACATTCACCTATTATGGTTAAGAAAGGTATTCAATAAAAGACGGAAGATTCTTCAGACTGGGCATACACTGAGCATTTCATCAGAATCTGCCCAAACTGCTTACACAACAGGCTGTAGATGCATCTCCCCTGGAAGAAAGTAACTGATACCATAAAACAGGCTATTGAAAAATAAAGCACTGAAGACAGCTGGTTTGCTCCAGCTTTTTTTCTTTGTGCAGTTATTCCACCTCCCTAGCTTGCAGAAGGTCTGGCCTTTTAGTGAGTTTGTTCACATTGCCACATAGTGTGCACATACCCTAAGCTTACATGAAAGATGAAGGGTTTCAGGTGCACAGGGGAAGGCGAGTTGCATGATTATAGCCGAATGCTCTGTTCCTGAGTTGCTGATGGTATGCGATGCCAACCGCCGGCGGGGAGCATCTCTCAAAAGGAGTAGTATTGATTGAAGCTAAAGAACACCTTATTTCCCTGGTGCTGGTGATATTTCCTTTTGCCAGGATATGACTTCAGTTTCCCTGGCAGGAGTTACTTTATTGATGGAGATAAAAGCTTTAGTTTTCAGTTGAGATTCAGCTGATTTGGCACGCTGACATAATTACATCTACAGAGGTAACAAATGTTGATTTTCTCTGTGTAATGGAAACAGCTTCCGCTAAAATTTTCAAGTTTGTACTATATCAAGACTTGAAAAAACAATGCAGCAGAATACTTTGTGTTGAAGATGAGGTTTGAAAATGTTGTGTTTACAAAGAGTATGTGCTATTTCTGCTTACCTTCTATCAAAGCAACCCATACATGCAGGCCTTTAGGAATAATTGAGCAGTCTACTACACGGAGAAGGAAAGCACCGGCAGAGGTACATACAGGAGAAAATGGTTTACCAACCTTCTGGAGGAGGTAACTGCTAGGCTTTCAAAATCAAAACAGTTGAAGAGAGGTGTTCTGCGGCATGCATAAAATACATTTTAATGCTATCGAATGTTCTATCCCTTCATAATTTATCAATGTAAAACTTCTTAGCTGACACTTGTTTTCTTCCTTCTAGTATTCCTATCTCTATGACTCTGCTGGTGGTAGCATTTCACATTTATCTCCAACATGCTTTATAAGCATTACCCAATCACAAATTAGTTTACAGGGGAAAAAAAAAAAAAAAGATTTATTGTCTGATGTGCACAAGTGGGGAAGCTGGGCCAGGTAAGTGTGTTCAAAGGTAACTTCTTCAAAGCTGGAGAAGTGGAGCTGACTGGGGAACGTTAAGATGAAATGTAGTTTTTCAAGAAAAAGACTGCTCTGGAGAGAAGCTCATTTCAACCTTTATAATTACTAGCTCAGAGTTCCATGGTTAATTGATATATATCAGTCACTTCCTGCTAGCTGACCTAAAGTGATGAAATAGTTTGGGTTTTAAAACTACAAAAAGAGAGCAGGTTATTGCAAACAACTTTCCAGTGCCAGGAAATAGGCTTTGGAATAGTGATGAGGAACTAAGATAGCAAATTCATTTGCCAAAGCAAATCACCTCGCTGCCCCAAGTTAGTCAGTAAATACAAATGTGCAGGACTCTTTCCATCCAAGTATTTGATGGACTGGAAACCATTGGATAATTTGGAAAAAAAAGGCAGTGAAAGAGATTACAGGGAGAGAGCATGCATAAAGTCCTCTGCAGGGCACAGAACAGCGGGGACTGTCCTGGGAAGGACAGTCAGCACTTAACTGCAAAAATTTGTCTCTTGTTTCTGTTTGGTTTTTATTGCAACCCGAAGACTGGATGCCTGAAGGAGTGGACAAGTCAGGGTGGCCCATCTTTAACTAGCAACTTACAGTCAGTGGTACCTGAATGTAGGTAAGACAAAACAAAAGGGATTATTTGTTTAGACAACTTCAAGTGGTTAACATAACCCAAAAGAGATTTGAGTGCAAATTCCTTCCTGTGTATTTTTCTGGATCAGTTTTACTCCGTTACATCTGTGCCACCTCGATCCTGAACCAATCGATGAACCAAGCTTGGTTCACTGTGCAAGTTTCATAGTGTAGCCTTTATTGCAAATGAGGAATATTTGGTGATCACATTACTTTACGTGGAATTCAGAAGAAAAGCAGGCCAAATCATGCAACCAAAGTCCTTCCTGATATTAGTGGGCGAAAACTGCAGAAGCAGGCATATTATTAACAATGTTCTTATTAATAATGTATTTGTTCTGGGTAGTGCAGGACGGTTTCAGTCACTCATTATGTGAGCTGTTGTGTAACAGTAGGACAGTCCCTGCCCAAGCAGACTTACAATATAAATAATCTGTTTGATATCATGTAGATAACATTTAACTGTAAAAATATGAAAATAGAGGAAGTGATTCCAATCTTGTTTAGCTTCAAGTAACAGACTTTAGAAATGCAAATTAGAACTAATAAATGCAAATTAGTACGTCTTTCTTCAAAGTATTGGTATTTCCCATACCCCTTGGATTTGTGAAACTCATGCATCTGGCATTACAAAAAGACAGATACTTAGAATAGCCACACGCAGTTTATTTTTTTTAAATTCTCTTTAAAAATTTCTTAAGTAGATTTTCCACAGACAGTGACATCATAGAGGAGGATGGGGAGGATCTATATTCAACTCGTGCATCATTTCACTGTTCAGAAATTTACTATGTATGTCTCCCATTGTTTTTCAAGAGTAGGGCATATCAGATTTTCAGAAGAAATTAACCCAGCTGCAGCCCTGCCTACCGTGTTTCATCATGACACGATGGTGTTGTATACTGAAGTTCTTTTGTGCCCTTCTGGGAAAAAGGAACTAAAAAAATCAAAGAGGCATGGGAAAGACCTGTTTTTTTTTGCTCCTTATATGGTGAGTTTCCCCACTTCTGCCAAGCTACCTGGCAGCTCCTGAAACAGGATGGACATTGATGGGAAATCTATGCAAGGACCTGGGGTGAAAACACACCACTCTTGTTTCCCGGCCAGTGGATCATGAGTCCCGTTCAGAAAGGAAAGATCCCTCCTTAGAGCCACCCTCTTATCTCCTAGCCCAGGCTATGAGAAGCATAAAAGAAGTCTTGAAGCTCTTTTTCCTCTTCCCCAGCTTCCATACCTACACAGGACATAAAGAAAGTGTGACTTCAACTCTGTGAACGAAAAACCGAGTATGCTATGTGACACTAAAGAGTACCTCATAGCCCCAGGGCTGCAAGGGGACTACTGGTTACCTGGCAGGTGTGAGATCGTGTGAAGTTGTGTAAAAGTCTCAGTGCTAGGTAAATAATGAGAATGTAACACGTGGACGTGGTGGTTTATAAGACAAAACTTAATTTCCTGGTGTAAACATGGGCTGCAGGAGATCATAGTTCAGGGTTAATAATGACTTCACAAGCCACTGTAACAGTCAATGAATTTGGGTCAGGAAAAAGGGAGAATTGCATTTGTTCCCTGTAAATTGGGGTAAGGCTGTTGATCTCATGCACTGATGTAATGTGCTGCATGTACTCCACACAGCCTTGTGTTAGTATAACCTCGTGCAGCGGTTATGTTTGCGCTTGTCCCTGCGTAAGTCTCTTGTGACTGTAAACATGTTTTCAGCTGAAGTGTAAGACCAGAACATTTGTGTATTTATTTATGTTGGTAGAAAAGAGCGCCAACCTTTTTTTTAAAACTTGATTTAACAAGTTTCCATTGAACATTTGTCACTTTTTTGTTATCTTCCTGTACATACAATGTTAGTTTTTAAAAGATAGGGAGATCAGAATAGATGCTTAGAATACAAGTTGTCCTTAAAGCCACCTTCAAGCTCTTTAGAACTCCGGAGAAGCAGGTTAGAAACAAAGCATCCTGCTGGACCAGACCAGCAGACTGCATAGTCAGATATTGACTCTGTAAGGCATGAGCTTTCACTGATTTCACTGATCATCCTCTCCCCCTCTTGTGGTTTGGCCTCCAAAACGCTGCCCTGTAAGGAACGATCCCTTTTGCTGTGCAATAGTGGTAAGGGCTCTCTCTGGGCTGTTACCACTGGTAACTACTAACGCCCTAAGAGCTAAAATCCAGTAAAGGCACCTCCAAGTAAAATGTCTGGCTCTTAGGTTGTGTGTGTGTGGAGTTATCTGCTTCAGATGGAATCCACCAATCTGCATAGTCAGATTTTGACTCTGTAGGGCATGAGCTTTCACTGGTTATGTGTTTGTAAGTACACCTTCTGTCCCTCCCCCATTTTGCTTTTTGCATTTTGGAATCAAAATAACAGACTCACTTCCTCATTCCAAATGTCGGCTAAGGCCTAGGACAAAAAAAGCATTCAAAACTTAGGAGAACCTGGTCTTTGGCACTCAGCTTTGTCATGAGAAGTCTTTTGGGAGGTGGAGCTGGGAAGAGGCTGCGTGGACAACTGATGTAAACGTCACATTTTTTTCTTGGTTTGTGGGAATGACTAAGCTATGTAGTCAAGAAAATATTTTTATTTTTTTAATAATGAGGAAGCATGCAGAATTGCTGGTCTTTGTTCTATTAAGAAACACAAATTCCAATGTACTTATTTTCTGCTTGTGTATCTCAGCATCAGATTTTCCTCTGAGAAAGCTAACCATGGAAAACCTCTGCCATTATTTCTCTTCAGCAGCTGCAGATCCTCTCAGCACATCTCTTGTGGTCCTCCTTTAAATTATGATTGATTTTTAAATAATAGAGATTGAGAAGGGAAGGGTCTTCAGTTTCTCCTTTTGCTCACCTCCTCAGAAAATTAGGTCCTTTTTCTAAACCTGCACAGTAGTCTGTCAACTTTTAAATGTCATATTGGAGATAAGGGAAGGGTTACAATTTGGCTATTTTAAATGACGGGAACAGGCCGTTGGAAGCCAAGCTTTCCAGTTCATTAGCAATGATGTACTCCTTGGCAGTCCTGAAGAACGTTCTTGAGGTGAATCCTGGGGCTCTGCTCGGGGGTGACTTCCAGGAACAGTTCAACATCTGCAACGTGATGCTAACACAGCTTTCTATCAAATGCTACTCCTTGCTTCTTCAGGAACTGGATTTCTGGGTGTCTGCCTCTCATTCCCTAGCCTGCAGCATTTTCATGGCCATCTTCCATGCAGTCTCTGTTTCTTGCCTTCACAGAGGAATGGAGTCACAGAACTTTATCAGCCTCAATTTTCCTCTTAGTTCTTCTTTCAGAGAGATTTTCACTTCTCTTTTGAATGCCAGTCAGCATCGTCTCCCCCTCTTGTTTTTTAGCCTCCAAAGTCCTGCCCTATGAGGAACGATCCCTTTTGCTGTGCAATAGTGGTAAGGGCTCTCTCTGGGCTGTTACCACTGGTAACTACTAACGCCCTAAGAGCTAAAATCCAGTAAAGGCACCTCCAAGTAAAATGTCTGGCTCTTAGGTTTTGTGTGTGTGGAGTTATCTGCTTCAGATGGAATTCAAAATAGCTGTAATAAAAATTTCATTAAAACAGCCAGTAGAAAATACTAGGCATTTCCCTGCCATTTTGGCACTGCAGCCAGAGCTGGCACCTTTGTCTTCTTGGTGTGTGAAGCACAAAACCTCTTCTTCAGGATAAAAACCTGTATTCCTCCAAAGAACTCAACTTTCATCATATTCTATCATAATTCAATGGCCAGGGAGTGGGAAATCCATGCCCTACGTGCCCTAAGTGCCAGGCAACAGCACAGGCTGGCACAAGCCTTTCAGCTCCTCCTGCAAGGGCTGCAACTCTGTGCAGCAGAGAGTGCAGGAGTCCTGGGGAGGCTGAGCACAGCGGGAGCGTGACAGCATTATCTGTTTGTGGGGACATTCACCTGACGAGAGGGAACTGGGAGTTCCAGTCCCTCCTCAAAGTGTCTCCTCTGTGTTATGTATCAGTAAGATGTAGTGCTGAATGCAAAATATACCCCCTTGAGGCCCTAGCTGGCTGTCCGGGGAGCTTTCCTGAGAAGTGAGTTTATCTGTACCCTCCCTCTCCGGCAGAGGACTAAATCTGGCCAGCTTGCTTCTTAGCAAGTGCATTAACCGTTTAAAATGTTCACAGGTCAAATTTTTCTTCTGGACTGGTTTGTTGTTTTGGGGTTTTTTTTCCCCTCAGAGGAAACTGCCCACAAAACAGTTTAGGGTATGCACAAGGCTGAATGAGAGTTATGCAGAGAATTTTAAAGTCTGGGGGTTTATGGTAGGCACAGCACCAGCTGGTGCAGTCTAGAATAGGGGGCATCTGAAGAGGTCACCATTTGGGATTTTGATACCCATACAAACAATTCTAGGAAGTCCAAAGTATAATTGTAAATCATGTCCTCTCTCCATTCATCATTTAAGCCAGTCTGGGGAAAAAAAAAAAAAGTTATTATTGAGTTGATTGTTATGATAATTTACAGAGTAATAGCAAGTACTGAAGTAATAGATAAGCCTATTGCATCTATCACTATGTCAACGCTTTTGTCAAATTAAGTCTTGCTGGAGACAGCAATGATCCAAAGTTGTTTTAACATGAATTATCCTGCTTTAACAGAGTTAGTGGGTTTAGTCTTCTTCAGTGATCAGCACTCCTTTTGCAAAAGAAGATTGTTTGAGGGCAAGAAGTAGATTAAAGAAGGACAGTTTACTCTTGCCTCTGCTTGAGTAACTGGAGAGAGGTGTATATAACGGAAGGCATTGTATTACAATGCATATTAATGTAGAAGTTACAATCATTAACCTCTGCTCAAAAATTGAAGGTTCAGATTCAAAGAGTTGTCAGTTTTAGCCTTTCCAGCAGTCCAACATTCACAAATAAAAGGTATAACCTCAAAAAGGATTAAAACAAGGGTTTGCTTTGTTTCTCAGGGTGGAAGAATGACTGCTGCCTTAGTTGCAACAGTTTCTGCCTGCAGGTTAGCACTTCACTTGAGCTTTGGATGCAATCCAAGTCAATATATCAATAATACTCTTCACTTTCCTTTAGCTGTACTTGTAACTAATGCCACTGTCAACTATGTCACTGCAATTCTTTGAAAAGAGTTTCTGGCTAACTTGTTCTTCCTTTGTAAGCTGGATGGCTTCCTGCATGTTTGTGTGGAGCCATAGCACAATATTTGCTATTGTTCTCTGGCTTTAATTTTATTTTTAATTTCTCAGTCTCATAAAACAGAGTTGTTTCCTCAGTTTACATTTTGTCCTGTTCTAATAGGTTTAGCATTTTAAGTTGTTGACACATTATATAGCCTCCATAAAGTAGAAAGCATGTTCCGGGTCTGACATAATCATGGTTTCCTTGCTGCATTTTTCCATTGAAGTAAATAGACATGTACTTTGTTTTGGACCTATAAATGACACCATGAACTCCAAGGGAACACAAGATGTAAAACCTGAGCTCAGATTGAGTAACATGACTGAAGAAGTTTTATTCAGTATGCTGTAGTTTGTTGCCAGCAGCAGAGAAATGAATACCTGCAGATATCTGTATTTACTCTGCGTTTTTTGAATGTGCGTCTGAGCAACCACCTGGGAACACTTCAGACTTGGCAGTGCAGGAACCAGTCTTAAAAAACAGAGTCCTTTGGTTCTTCCCTCATCCCCATCACTGCTACAGCTCCACATACTCCATACTCTTACTGGGGTGAGACTTTTGTAATCTGTATCAGGCCTCTAAAACTGCATCTGGACATCCCACGCAAAGCATTTGTCAGAACAAACAAGTCAATTATCTGCAAGGACACAAAGCACCCCATTTCACAGTGTCAAGCAGACACTGGAATGCAAAATCTAATCCTGACTGAAGCTGTTTCTTTAACGCGTTACTCCAATGACACCTGCCTCACTGTATTTCTTTTAATCTAGCTTGTTCCTCTTCATGCTACTTTGAAGGACATTAATACTGCTAATGGTCTTGTCCTTATCTGAGTTCATATTGATAAAAGTGTTGTGAGCTGTCTTAGCTTTGGTCGTGGTGGTTTAGCCTTTATAACACAGATTTGCCACTGTAATTAAATGGTGACAAAGAACCAGCTTGTTGATTTCAACATAAATGACTTCCCTGAAATCATACTTTAAACAGCACACATCATAATCTACTACTTTTTCTCCTGTTAACAGCAGACTTTCGTTTGAAAGTGTAGCACTCTGCATTTGCCCCATTCCCTTATCCTGGTAGATAACAGTGTCAAGCAGAAACCAAGAGCTATGAAATAAAACTGTGATAGCCAGAGAGTTTGATTGCACTATATTAATTTATTATTAGATAGAATTGCAAAACTGGTGTTGGGACAGTGTAAGTGTAGATTAAAGTCCATGAGGTTAGCAATTTCTTCTATCTTGTGTTCTGGAAATTTAGGAATGGTAAGAACGGCTGTAATGACCCAGAACAAAGGTGAGCTTGGTTAAAGAGTCTAGGAACTTCCCAAACTGATTTTTCTAGTTCACCCCTGGAAAAGGCCAAAGCGGACAGCCTGCACTGCAGTGGCAGTGGTGGAGTGTGGCAAAGTACGGCAACTGCTTGCCGTACTTTACCATACAGCCATAGTGTTCAATTCAGACAGAAACCGCACAGTAATCTTTTGGGGTTTTAGAAGATTTGAACCAGTGATGTATGTCAAGTGTAGCAGGAAAGTTGAGGAGTTATTTTCCCCAGAGACAGTTTTCCCCATCACCTGCATGAGCCAGAAAAAGACTTTTCTGATGCCACTCACAAGTGTTACAGAAATTATCAGTCTCCAAATACACATCTTTTTTCCCCCCCACTGAAAGCTACATGTTTTTTCAGGTTGAGTGTTCCTCTGATATCACAGGAAATTGTTGAAATGCGCTGCAGAAAAAAGAATCAGGAAAAAAAAGGATGGAGGTGCACCGGCTGCAGGTTATCTCCAGCTGTCTTTCACCAAAAACATTGCAGAGTCTCTTTCATGAACATCACGGCTGCTGCATTCGCAGTGGGCAAAAAGGGAGTAAGGTGTGCTGAATAACGCAGCCCTTGCTCAGGGTCTTTACCAGCTGAAAATGCAGCAGTCACATGCAAAGCTACTGCAAAGCTAGGGTCTTTCTCAGCTTGTGCGTGTGGGCAGGTTTGGCCTACGATATTGCATGTTTAGCTTTCATGGAGATGATACCTAATAGCAGAGGGTGTTTTTTTCCTTCTGCCTTATTCCAGCAAATGTTTGTTTCTGAAGCACTTCTATCCTCGGCATTTTTATTATTGAAGAGCCTCATCAGTGCGGAGGTCTGGGAGGATACAGCCGTAAGGCAGTACCATCTTGGGGCGCTATGTGACAAATAGCCTATTTTGCCATCCGGCAAAACACTTAACCATACATCTACATGTCCAGCTGCTGCTCAGGGTGGGGCTTTGAGTCACGTTCATGCCCAGCAGCCAGGAGGTAGGGTCAGGCGTTAGTTCCTGCAGCTCACCGCCTGCTCTCTGGCTGCGGTCCCGCAGCTCCTAGGAGGAATGGATGCGAGTTTAGTCACCATTCTGGCTATTCTAGCAGTCACGGTTACTCAGACGTCTGAGAGTAAGTAAATCTGTACTGTATCTGTTTCTATACTTCAATCTCCTAAAAGAAAACAAGACCTGAAAGGTATCTACCTGGAATTGCGTTTGCTTGAGCCTTTGCATGGGACCACAGATGGTAGCATAAAAGTCTGTACTGTAGCATGGTGAGAGCAAGAAAGTGAAACCCGTCTGTCTTAAACTGCACAGAACAATTGGCATTTGTTTCAGTGTAGTCAGATCTTCATTTGAGCATTTCCTTGATGTTCCCGCAACAAATGCGGGGACTTTATGATTCTGTAAAATGGCTTAAGCAAGGAAAAGCTGAGTGGGTTATCTGTCATAGCAAACACCAAGAACATCATAGCCAATAGACTTTAACTGCTGAAAGCACAAGACCTTTAAAGCTGTGATTTCCTGAGGGAACACCTAATAAAATTTCACTATTTGTTTAAAGCAATCTCTCTAGTTCAGGCACAATTTCCTCCTTTCCAAGCTTCTTGAGAGGGAATACGTTTAGAAAATCACTTGGTCTTTTTCCTATGAAGTTAAGTGGCCCTGGATTGCAAAGATTTAAAAAAAAAATGTTTTATGACAAATTTCATGTAACTGATTTCTCTCTGCAGAAAAGTAGTTTTGCATGCAGTTTTGTTCTGCATTTGGTGCAACATGTCTCGGGGATTCGGGAGACCTAGTAACACTTGCTTTGGTCTTCTTGCATTTTCATCAAAATTAAAAAAGTTTCAAAACAGATTAGCCAGTGCTGTGCTTGAATTCTTAGTTTTTCTTTGTAATTTTCTACTGTAAAATAAGCTGTGTTCACAGAGAAGATAACTCAAATTCTGGGGGACTTCAGTCTTTGAGATGTTACTTTGCCAAGCTCCACCGGCTTCATTAGGAGTAGGAATTGTGGAGTTCCTGGAGGATTTAGTCAACGCATGGACAAAATCTACCTTAAAATTTTATCCTGTTAAAATGGCCACTGCACCTGCTGGTGTGGGAAGGCTCTGGAAGTGCTCTTCTATTAGATTTATGATCTGGCCAGTCAGCAAGGTCTTGCACAATAGGACTGGCACACACATGCACAGGTCAAAGTAAAGGTTGTCTTAGAACGCGTTCTTTTATACTGAACCACCCGGCACAAAGGAAATACCTTTACCACCTAACTTTCCTCATGCAAATTTGCTCCACATTTAACAACAATATTCAAATGGCAGAACCCACAAAAAAAAAAAAATGGGCAGAACTGAATGTGGCTGTCTGGGCAAAGGCACACCCTACCCTGATCTGAAATAGATTTAGGGTTGACCCTAACTAGGGTTAGGGTTCTTAAGCTGACCATTATGCATCCATTTATTTCAGGGTCGTGGTACAGATATGCAAGTAAGATCTGGGCTGCTACATGCAAAATTGCAAGTTTCCTTTGCTTGTGGATGTGAACTGGTAGCTGTTGACAGAGGCCGGGAAAGCCATCTGGTGGCCAAAATTACAGCTAGCTGCAGGTGGGAACACGGCCCTGCCAGGCAGTGCCAGAAAATTAGATTAAGATTATTTTGTAGAGTGTGACAGGGATTTTTTTTCCCTGAATATAATTCAAAAGAAGTATTTGCAATTTTACTTTAAAAAAACCATGGTAGTCTTCCATCATCTCATCTCAGTGCCAAGGATTTACAGAGTGCCCGGGGGGAAGTGGGCAGCACTGCATGACAGAGCACGTATCAGGTTGGACAAGGGAACTTATTTCAGAGGTGGTTGGTTTGAATTTCAATTTGAGAAGGCAGAAGTTCTCTTTCAGAAACTCCTACAAGTATTTTATCTTGAAGATACGAAGAGAGAAATTTGGTAATTCCTGTAGAGTAAAAGCATCCAAAAGAAGTGTTGAATGATACAGGGTAGGAACAACAGCTAAATAAGACTTTCTGAGGCTTCCTAATGGAGTTTCCTGGGGTTATCCTAGTCAAGTTATTCCCGTAATGATGGTCTGGTCAGGGCAAGGGTGATCTATGCAGTGTGTGAGATGAGTTCCCTCTTATCAAATGGCATTGCTTTATAGAAAAAAAACAGATGTATGTTCACATGACAGCTTCTTTTTGCATCTTAATGTGCAAGATGTTATGTGGTTTATTTTTGCAAAGAATAGCAGAAATTTCACCTTCTGATAAGGCATTGGATACTAGTGTTTGTTTAACCATGTCAATATTACACACTGTTTTTGCCAGTTTTCAGTCTGCGTTGTATGTTGTATGGGGACAGCCAGACAGCTTGCAAACTGATAGTGATCAGATGGACAAAGACCCATTTGAACATCATGACCTATGTGATATACCCACCTGCCCATCTCCAGGCAGCCTTCCAGCCTTGAAAATCATGGAATAGTGTGGGTTGGAAGGGAACCTTAAAAGTCATCTAGTCCAACCCCCAAATGTCCATATCAACAGCAGTCCTCATAGTCTTCCCAGGAAACAAACTACCATGGGAAGTTTAAATTGAGTTCTTATGCTATATTCCTTGAACAACGAGCACTATTTCAAAATAATTCAGAGTTTCAGGGATTATCTTTTTAAGAAAAAAATCAAGTGGTTTTTTTTTTCAAATGCGCTAAACAAGTTATTCTCGCTAGAAAGGCAAAGCTTTCTTTTCTCTCCAATTCTTTTGAAATTGATAAAGCTATACATAGCATGTTAAGTAAATCCAGTATAATGAAAATATCAGCACTATTTTATGCCACAAGTCACATGCATCTGAAAAGGAGGTCCTTTTTAGGCATACTTGAGAGAGAAGGTGGGGTGAGTGAAGGTATTTTTCCAGTTAATATCTCGCTTGCTCTCTGCAAGGGTGCTTAACTTGCTCCAGTGGACTTTTCTGCCGGACTGAAGTATTTAGATGCCACCTAAAGATATGAAATAAAACTTTTAAAAAGCAATAGGTCTTCCCTGAATAAGACTTCTCAGGGAAGAAATGCCAAAACAGACAATAGCACCTGCTGAAATAATAACACAGCAATCCCCGAGTGGACTTGTCTCAAGATCTATTGCTAAGCTTGTCGGTCCTCTCAGTGGCTCCTTTAGTTTTCTGGTTAAAGAGCCTCAGTGTCAGACAACAGGTCTAAATAATTTTTGGGTAAGCAGCTGTGGATTTCTGACTGTGCCATTGAGCCATATAGACAAATTAAATGGGCAGCACTGAAAAATCTGTTTGACTGACAAATGGCACACAAAAGGCCATGCCAACATCCTTGTGGGAAACCACAGTTCTTTCCTTTTAACCACTGTTTAGACCAATGATTACTAATAAGACTGATCTCATTGCTGAAACCACAAAAAAAATTATGGCGTTGGGTTGGGCTGAAATCATTAGCTTTGTTTATATACCTCCTGGTTCCTTCCCAGTTGCGGGATTAGCGTGCTGTTACGGTAATAATGGACTGAGCAATGGAGCTGCAGGATGGCTCAGTGCTCCATCCCCTCCCCTGGGGCTCTGGGGAAATACAGGAATTCCTTGGCTCACTGCCCTGATTGTTCTTCACACAGAAAAAAAAAAAAAAAAAAATCACTCTTAAAACAGACTCCCATGTAAAAAGGTATCAGTTATCACAAGTGCCTCTATCAACACAGGGTTGCTGATGACACTGTCATGTTGTCTGGTGAAAAAGACCCTGATGCTGTGTATTCATCTGTGACTCAAAGACAATAAATTTCTATTTTCCATATTGTAGGTGTACTTTCAAGCACAGAACAACAACAACAACAACAAAATTAAAAGTGGCATCTTCTTTTTCGTCACAAAAACAGTGCAGATCAGAATTCCTCAAAGCAAACACCCATACAAACCTATGAAAGCAAGACAGCCTCCCCAGGTACACACATGAAAAGTTACTAGCAGGTTCTCAATCTCTGTGAGAAATGCTTCTGGCTCTTTAGGAAGAACGTAAGCACGACCTCATTCACATTTTATCCAAAATTTCAGTCTGCGTTCTGTTGGTGTATTCACCAGTTTCATCACATGCAGTCTATTCCGGGTTCTCAGGTTGGGCGGCACAGCTTTTTGTATAGCTGCATGAATTAGACGTCAGTGGCTTATTGCTCCAATTCAAAGATTGGCTGAGCATCAGGTAGTCGAATTCACTCTAAAACTGCTACTCTAGTGCTCTAAGTGGTATCTAAATGTGCAATTATAAACAAGTCTAAAAAATGCAGTTCCTGTTGGCTAAGTTCCTTGCAAACACAAGTAGCCAGTGAGATACTCATAAGCCCACCTGGATGCATCAAGAATTTTGCTTGATTTTCCTTATATGAGTTTGTGTATATTTTTTCCTTATAAAGTATAGAAGTACATCAATATTAATTTCTTAATTTTCTGTTATAAGGCGTACAAATGACTCACGTAGTGCTTGCTATATAGTGCCCTGTATTGTACTATAAAGCACAATACGGATGATTGAGATCTGGGGATCAAAGCAAGTGCTGTTTCTGAGTACATAAAGTGCGATGATAGTAGCCAGGCACTGGAGAGACCAGGAGAGGAAGAGTTCGGCAGGCAGGTGGATCATCCTAAGACCTTCTGTAATATCCAGCCGTTCCATGGGAGGCCGGCAGTGCTGGCCTTGCCAAGCATTTTAGTTTACCAGACTCCAAAGTAGCACAGGACTAGGCATCGCCAAAAAGCACAGCTGGCAACCTCTGATAGAGTTTAAGGTATAATTACCATTCTTTGAGGTTTTATCCTGTATAATCCTTCTGCCAGGAGCTGACTGGCAACATACTTTAGTGTCATACTCTAGTGCCATACTTTCCTGCCATACCTTAGTGTCACCAACACTGCCTTGACCCCTCAGGAAAAAATAAACTTAGTAGTGCACAATGAGCTGAATTCCCATTTGCAAACATCAATTAATTGGCTTCACAAGCAGTATTCTGTCGAAGAGACAAAAGCAAAGGACAACAGGGAAATAACACAGGTAACATTCAACACTTAATTAGTCCTTCTGCATCATATGATTACTTAGAGTCCTCTTCTCTGGGCTGCTGAGGAGGTAGCTGCTAGGCCAGCTGCTGTCTTTCACCCCCCCTTCCGACTGTGAAACCCCGGGGCTCTGTCATCAGCCCCACTGGTATGGAAGCCACTGGCAAGCTGCAGTGGGTGGTGTGATGGGTCTTCGGTGGCTCCTGTGGTGGGGGTAGCTGCTCGAGCTCGCTGCTGTGGCTCTGCTGGCACCTGTTATCCCAGTGCTCAGCGAGAACTCTCGTAAGGAACAAGGAACACAATCTTCTTGCTTATGGGAAAATATTTAAACGGACTTCTCATCTCCCGCTTACAGGGACTTAAACTGATTCTCCTGCTTCTTTTTTTCTTGCCCTATGACTCTTGTGCTCCGAGGTGAAATGATTACTTAAGGAACAGCATGATTTACAGGCTAAGGAAAGAAATAATAATCAAAACAAACAGGAAGAAGACTGTGTCTCCACTTCTCCCAGGTTAGTTCACGGACTGGGACACAGGGATCCTTGCTCTGCTCACTTTGAAGCATGGGTTTGATCCTGAGACGCTCCCATCCTAGATAAATCCCTGAGCCACACAGCTTTTCTTGTCCTTGAGTTGATGGAGGGAATCCCTTTTAGAAGGTCTGTCTCTAGAACAGAAGAAAATCAAACACCAAAATGTTAGTATTTGTCATGAAAAAAAATCTTGAGTTAGTTGCTTTTTAAGAGTCAGTGACTTTTTATTTTCAAGGTGGTATTAGCCAGCAGGAGAAAATCTGCAGGAGATCATTCCCTAGTGGAGACACGTTCAGCCATGGGAGCTCTCGGGGAAAAAGAAAACACAAAACCCAGCAACAGCATTAAGAGTTTCAAAGACAAAAGATAATGGGCCTGATTCAACCTCACAAGGCAGAGCTTTTAAATTATACTCCTGACATCTCCTGTGTCATTAATGTTGGTGATCTTCTTCCACAAATAAAACACTTAAATCTTTTTTTAAATTATTTTTATTTTAATGTAACAAGCCTTTACATACATGTGCAGAAGGAGAGGTGGAGGAAACTGTTCTTTAAACACCGAAACCACCCATCTGTCTTGTGGGAGGAGCTGAGAGGATGGTATCTCATCCCACAAGCTGTATAGACAACTAGCCCTTGACAGCTCTCTGAAATGCCCTTGCTACTAACGCATGTAGCATGGGGAGCAAACAGGAGGAGTCAGAAGTCTGCCTGCAGGTACAGGACCTCACTGGGATCACAGAGACATGGTAGGATGGCTTGTGTGCTGCAATGGAGAAGTATGGTCTTTTAGGGACTCTTTACAAAGAATGGGCCAGGAAAACAAGGGGGTAGAGAGTAGCTGGAGTGCCTGGAGCTCTGCCTGGGGATGGATGATGAACCAACTGAGAGCTTATGGGTCGGGATTAGTGGGCAGACCAACATGGGTGACATTGTAGTGGGTGTCTGCTATAGACATACTGACCAGGAAGAAGTAGACGAGGCCTTCTTCAAACAGCTGGAGAAAGCCTTGCATTCATAGGTCCTGGTCCTCATGGCGGACATTAACCACTCTGACATCTGCTGGAAGGACAATACAGCAGTGCTCAAGCAATCTACAAGATTTCTCGTGTGCATTGATGACATATTTGGGCACAAGTAATCAAGGAACCAGCAAGGAGAAGCACTCAGCTGGCCCAAATACTTGTGAACAAGGAAGAACTGGTCAGGGGCATGGAAGTCAGCATTGGCTGCAACATCCATAAGATGGTGGAGTTCAGGATCCTAGGAGAAGGGAGCAGGACAAAAACCAAGATCACAGACCTGGATTTCAGCAGAGCAGATTTACAACCTCTTCAGAGATCTGCTTGGAAGAATCCCGTGGAATATGACCTTGGAGAGAAGAGGGGTCGAGGAGAGCTGGCTCATATTCAAGGATCACCTCCTCCAAGCTCTAGAAAGGCCTGTCCCGACAAATAGAACGCCAAGCAAAGTGGCAGGAGGCCTGCATGGATGAGCACAGAACTCCTAACTTAACTTGAACATAAAAACAAAGTGTGGAATGAAAGGGTGGAAGCAGGGGCAGGTGACGCAGGTGGAGTATGGGGTTGCTGTCTCATTATGCAGGAATGGGGTTAGGAAAGCCAAGGCTGAGCTAGAGTTGAATCTTGCAAGGGTTGTGATGGACCTACATAAGGCCACAGAGACAGATGGGGTGCACCACCTACCAGTGCTGAGGAGGCTGGCTCTTGTCATTGTGAGGCCACTGTCAATTATCTTTGAACAATTGTGGCAGCTGGGAGAGGTTCCTGAAGACTGGAAAAGAGCAAATATCACTCCTATCTTCAAGAAGGCCAAGAAGGAATTTCCAGGGAACTATAGGCTGGTCAACTTCACCTCAATCCCTGGGAAGGAGGTGGAGAAAAACCTCCTGGAAAGCATTTCCAAAGATCTGAAGGACAACACTGTGATCAGGAGCAGAAAGCATGGGTTTATGAAGGGGAAATCATGCTTGAACAACCTGATAGCCTTCTACAATGAGGTGACTAACTTGGTGGTCAAGAGGAGAGCAGTGGATGTTGTTTACCTTGAGTTCAGTAAAGCCTTTGACACTGTCTCTTGTAATATCATCATAGACAAGCTGACAAAGTGCAGGTTAGATGAGTGAATAGTGAGGTGGACTGTAAACTGCCCGAATGACCAGGTCCCGAGCGTTGTGATTAGTGGCACAAAGTCCAATTGGAAGCAAGTCACTAGTGGTGTACCCTAGGGGTCAACATGGGGGCCAATACTGTTCAACATCTTCATCAATGACCTGGACAATGGGACAGAATGTGCCCTCAGCAAGTTTGCAGATGATAAAAAACTCAGAGCAGTGGCTGATTGACCACAGTTTTGCTGCATACAGATAGACCACAACAGGCTGTAGAAATGGGCAGAGAGGAATCTCATGAAGTTCAACAAGGGGAAATGCAAAGTCTGGGGGGGAATAACCCCAGGCAGCGGTACATGCTGGGGGCCAGTAGGGAAGGGAGGAAGAAATTTGTTTGGTTCATCTGCTTGGTTCACAGGACCTACAGGGCCTGATAATGAGGGAAAGGGAACAAATACGTGACTTGCTTGGTCACAGAGAATGGCTGCTTGCCTCATAAAATGGTGTTAGTTACGCTAACCACATTACCAGGGGTTGTGAGCAGAGGGTACTGGTCACAGGGTCACGGGAGGTGATCCTTCCCTCTACTCAGCTCTAGTGAGGCCACATCTGGAGTGCTGTGTCCGTTTTTGCGCTCCCCAGTACAAGAGAGACATGGACTTATAAAGAAAGTCCAGTGAAGAGCCACAAAGATGATGAAGAGACTGGAACATCCTGCATATGAGAAAAGGCTGAGAGAGATGGAACTGTTTATCTTGGAGAAGAGATGGCTCAAGGGAGTTCTCATCAAGGTGTTGCAACCATCATGCCCATACCTGATGGGAATGAAAGAAGAAGAGGGAGTCAGGATGTTTGCAGTAGTGCCCACTGACAGGACAAAAAGCAATGAGCACAAATTAAAATACATAAAATTCAATCTGAACACAAGAAAATATGGTGGGGTTTGCTGTGAGGGTGGTGAAACACTGGAGCAGGTTGCCCAGAGAGGTTGTGGAGTCTCCATCCTTGGAGATATTCAGGTGTCTGGACATGGTCCTGGGCAAGTGGCTCCCAGTGGCCCTGCTTGAGCAGGGAGGTTGGTCAAGAAGACGACCGCCGGGGGTCCCTTCCAACCTCAACCATTCTGTGAAGCCAACCTATGAATTGTCCCCTTCATATCTATGTTGTTTCTAACATTGTTATTACTCTTTTTAGCTTTGTTTCCTGGGGCCTTTAGCTGTTGCACAAAAATTTCAGATGAAATTCCCAAAGGAATTCTCCGAAGAGTGGAGAGGTTTGAAATCCAGAAAGCGGATGGCCTGTGTCACCTAGAAGCTGTTATGTAAGAGATGTTTTGGGTCCTTCTCTGTGAAAGGGGTACTGCCAAGTTAAAACCTATTAGGTGCTATTCAAACAAGTAGACTCTTAGAATGCTAACACCAATTCAATGAAAAACAAAATTGTGTGTGATTTAAGAACTGACCTTCTTTGTGCTATTTAAACTTCTGACTGCTAAAATTGAATTTTCTTTTCAGTAATAATATTGACCATTATTCAGCCTACACTAACTTTGACACTTGCTTTATTTTCAGAACTGAAGAATGACTCATGCACCTTAAGACTTCTCTTTCTTTTTCCAGTTATTGATCCTCTATGAACTTTGCCTAAACTTATTAAATCAGCTTTACTTCGGTACATAAGCTATTTCTATTTTTTTTTTTTTCTGTTACAATATCACACTGCTTGGGTTAAATTGATAAATTTCAAAGAAATATTGGACATTTTTTATTTCTAGACATTTGCATGATGGTCATGATAATAACAACAACAATAATAATAAAGTCATCTACTTATTTATTAGCCATAGAAATGCACTGTTTTTCACTGTGGGTCTTTCCAGAACCTCTGAAGTAGTAAAGCTTTTTTCACATTTTGGAAGACAAGTGTAATGATGCAAAGCTTAGATCCTAACTTTTACATATTTGAAACCAGACAAAAGTGAACAGACATATTATAAAATAAAATTTAAGATCAAACAATTCTATCTTTGTGGTCTTCATAGGTGAGTGATAAGTATGATCATTTAAGAAAATTGGGGGGGTAATATTTTTCTTTGAAACTGACAACCAATTTTTGCTCTGGCAGTCTCTACATAGAAGGCAGAAAGTTCTGTGTGAGCCCGCAGATTAGAAGAGTTAAAAAGTGGATGAAGAAGAATAAGCACAAGACATCCAGAAAAAAAACTCATGGTGGAAGGCAGAGAAGAACCAAAATTATTAAAAAGAAAGAAAAGAAACAGTAACTTGATGAAGTAAGCCCCATGATGAAGATACCTGTGACATACGGCACTGCAAACAAAGATACCAGACTTTATCAACAATGGATCATTGTAGCGACAAAGTGACTTTTCAAATATCTATGTGCTAGAGAAAGCAGTGGCAGAAAAAATCACTTGTACATGGGAACAATGCTGGTCAGATTACCAGCCACGTAGGTGTTGCTGATGATGTCTTGTAGCAAGTGCTTGCTGTACCTCCTAGATCTATTGGTAGACTTAAATCCTCCTCTCTCCCACCCTGCTTTCATGGCAACCTCTCCTGTGACTTCTATTTTAACTGCCAGTATGCAGTTTCTTCTCATCACTCTGTTATTCCCAGTCCCTTTCTTGGTCCCTGTTCTTCCTTGTCTGCAGACATCTTTGTGCTGTTGCCTGTTTTGTTTCTATTCTTCCAGTCATTAATATTTTCTTTTTCTTCTTACATAATTTTACAGATATCTTTCCAGATACTAGTTCAGTTGAAGTTGGCCAAAACCACATATCTTTTACCTATTCCAAACAATCTCTGCTCCCAGCTGTTATTATCATGAAAGGGTGTCGTTGTAGAGACGGACACGACACTCAATATCCAGTTACAGCAATCGTCCTCCTTTATTTTACAAGCACTGCTCTTTTATATCCTCTTACCTGGTTGCTTATCTGTGCATATATTCTAACATTCTACTGTTGCCCAATCCACTCTCACATCACACACCATTCAGCCAATACAATTGTTGATCACGCGCTGTTCATGCTCTGGGAAAAGCCAGGATGTTTGCCACCCCTTATCTTGTTTGCTCGGATCTTCTCAGGATTCTTCTGTCTCCTCAAGGGTACATGGGTATCTGTTCAGGGTCAGTGTTAAACTTATATTTTGATCCCTCGGACCAGCTGAGGTCTCCCACAAAAGACAATTTCAGTGATAATAACTGAGCCTGTTCATTGGGCTCAAAGTGTGGCATCCAAAGCTAAGCAATAAGGATAATCTCTGTTGCTTTTGTACATTCGGTTCCCTGTTCAAATCCTTCAGCTGGGTTCTTACTACCCTCTTTGCTGAATTTTTCGTAATTACCTTTGAGGATCGCACGTGTCTGTCAAGGCCTTCGTTTGAAGACCAACGAAGATGGCAGTCTGGCTACCCACTCCATAGCCTCCCTCCCACCGCACGGCACTGTCTTCTCCTGTGTGGCACAGTCTCCAATTCCCTCCCTCCTTCCCAGGAAACTTCAGACTAATTTAATATTTCCACAAAGTTATCACAGTCAATGGCACTTTTCCTCAGAGATGCAAATGTGGAACACAGCAAATGAGGAAAAAGAGAGGTCTTAAAAAGAATAAATGCCATAGAACTCATACTTAAATTATTTACCTAGTGAGCCAAAAATATTTAACATAGCAGCATAATTCTGTTCCTCCTCTTCCCCTACTAATTACTGTTTGTTTTCATTCACTGCGTTTGACTTAAATTAGCTCCTCAGAGTTATCTCCTGTGTTTGTTTTGTAATTGTTATGTCTAACTACATGCTGCAAACATGGGAGAAAGCACCTCAGACAACAGTAGATAGAAGCAGCTGCTGACAGGTTCCCTAAATAAAATAAAGGTGAACATCCCTAGCAAGGTCACTAGAGAATAGGTAGCATACTCCCACAGATGGATATCTGATGAAAGAAACTGACTCCTTCCAAAACAGATGAGAGAAAAAAAGAAACATAATTATCTTCTCCGATCAGCCAACAGCCTCCTAACAGGGATGAGGCAACTCATCTGACTCTTCTTCCAGTTTCTAGGGAATATTGTGTACACCGCGTACGTTGGCATCGCTCCATCCTCTGCCACTTAAAGCGACAACGCAGGGAGCCTTCTGCCAGGGGCAGGAGCTGGGGCTGTTCTCTCTGACTCTGAACATGCACGGAAGCTCTTCCTCCCGAACGCTGTGTTTGGCATGCTGGGGAGGCAGAGGATGTGACCCTGGCTCATGCAAGCTGAAACGGCACACGTTTTCCACCATGTCATTCGCGCTCTGGTGCCGCACTGCCTGGACACCACATGGATATAGTGAATGCGTATTAGACAGAATCCAGTTCTCCTGGGCCCAGGTTACCAGAGCACCAGGAACACTAAATTGCTGAAATATATTACACTATGGTATCAGTACCTCACTGTTTCTGGCAGTTCTCTTTATTTTCTTCCTCATGTTCTGCTCCGGATTCCAGATTTTACCTTCATGCTTCCCTCTTGACCCACAGATTTCTAGGTGGGTTTTTGATGGCATCTCAGCTCCTCATAGCTTTTCCATCAATGCAATCAGTGGCCTTTTGAGTGTATGGAGCGTACTCTAAGTATTGACTAAAGTGTGGAGTGTACCCCAATTTCCTGCTGGAGATATTCAGCATTTCACGGGATTAGAGTACGCAACTAACTTTCCAGGCTGAGGCAGGCACGTCTGAGGCCCCTGTGAACCACCTGAACCATTAAATATCGCCACTTGGTAAAGGCAAGTCAGGAAAGTTTGGGAGACTGGAGCAAGAAGGGAGCAAAGTCAAGCTGACGGTTGAGATAAGAAAAAGTGAAGCTGGGGCTCCAGATGAGACCACAGCAGCCATCAAGAGTGGGAAGTCCTGGACGCTCAGTCTGTTGGAAAGGAAAGGAAGGGAAGGGAAGTCAAGTCAAGTCAAGTCAAGTCAAGTCAAGTCAAGTCAAGTCAAGTCAAGTCAAGTCCCTGTTGGTTTAGGCATGGGCTGCTGGGAAGCTCCACACAGTCCTGGCCTGCAGACCTGTCCTCTGCCAGCTGTAAGAACCCAGTGCAGCTGCGGTTTTCTCTCCGGTTTGGAAACCAGTATCTGCTCCCTAGTCACGACCCGTTTTTGTACTGTCAGCTTTCTTGGCCCCCAAATCTTAGATTATTACCTGTTCAACAAATACTGCTTTGTATTTGAAATCATAACACTGCTGCAATTCCTCCTCTTACACATACTCTATAAAAGCAGCAAGGTATAATTTAAATGCATTTTTATAGCTTTTAATAACTGGAATTGTTACAATGTTATCAATATTTTAAGACCCAGCCAGATCTGCAACCCAAATGCTATTGAAATATTTGCACTTACTGGACCTACTCTAAAAGACAGGCTTTGATAGTTTTGTTTACAACCCCCAGTTCTTCAGAGTGTATGGAATGTTGTATCACGTTATCTTGGATGCAGTAGATCCAATTAAGAGATTGTGAGATGACAGAAGCCCTCTCCCAGCTGCCAAATGTGTTTCAAGTTTGTGTTCCTGTGCATTCTTTTGGGAATTAAACACTAGTCATTCAATCTAAAAAACTTTCTTCCATGATAGTGGTATATGAAGTATCAAAACAGCGCCTGAAAAATCTACTGTCTGGTACAGTTCCATTTACCCCTGAACCCTGACACACAAATACGCAAAAGAAAAACCTTCCAGTTTCCAAACCTTCACTTAGGTGACCTCATGCTCTCTGTACCTGAGCATTATTTTTGACCTTTGCTATTTTGTACTTGGCAACAAAATTAAATCAATACTTTTTCAGTAAAGTCATCTCAACATCTTGTTTTGTGGAAGAGATTATTACGGCACACGACTTTGTTTTCCCTGAAAATGCTGGCTAAAGCTCTTTTCAATGGGTTTAGGCACCTAAAGATGTAGCTGGCTGCGTCTGAAAACACCAGTGAGTATTTTAGTGACTTAGAAGTATAGCTCCCATTGAATTAAATCCAAATTAGGTCTGGAATTAATATTATTGAAATTTCCAATAAATTCACTTTTAAATGGTTTTAAGAAACAGCTTTAATTGTCTGGCTGTTTCATTTATTTTAAGCGTCATTAACTTAACCTAATATGACAGTCTTTATTTCTCTAGGAGGCTTTAGGAAAAAAGAGTCATAGATAGAATGGCTTAAGAATTACTAAACAGAAGCAAAGAACCTATTGGGTCTATTGAAACAAAACCAGCACCTGAAATTCGATACACTGGCATAAAACTAGAAGTAAAGGTGAGTCATCAGACAGGAAACACGTTTCTTTCAAAATAGTACTGAATTATGAGATCTCACCCACTTTTACACAGCTGAAAAATGGTGAGAGAGACTCAAATTCAAACTCCCCTTTTACTAAAACAGACTGGATTTTAACAGAGAAAGAAGTGTGTTTGCCCTCTCACTAGCAACGTATGAGCATGTTTCTGCTCCAAGGTTATTCTGAGTCACGCTGAGTTTCTTTGATACTACCATCTTTATTAAATGGACCTCTCCTTTCTCAGGTTTCCAGTTCTAAGGTTACCGGGGCACAGCATTCATTTTGGTACATTAGTCCAAATTACTGAGTACAGTCTCAATTGAAAAATCTCACTGGGCAGATTGGCTAAGCTTGAGAAAGGGAAAATGACCTGCATTCTTACAAACTGGGCTCAAAATAGTGGCAATCACATGTCTGGAGCACAGTTTAGTTAGAGGACTATAATTAATTACCTAAGAGGTCTGCAACAAGAGTCACCAACAACTATAATGTCATTACTGCAATTTTAACGAGAAAGTCATATAAAGCAATCGTAGTCTATCGCAACAGCAGCACAAGCAGGTCCTTTCATGGGAAAAAATAATAGTACTTTTTGTGTAAGTATTCACTTGCAATACACACAGTGACAGGAAAAGCAGAATAAAAAGAATAATGCTATTGACAACAATTATAAAATAAATTGTACTGATTAATAAGAAAAAGTAGTAGATCTTAGGCCATAAAGAACTAGTCATCAAACTAGTCTGCAAGAGGAGGGCATCTGGATTTGATGTAAATTTAAATTAGCATCTGGATTCAGAAACATCCTGAGGAGACAAATACACTGCTTTTAGCAGCATAGATTAGATACCTGGTCTCTGAATTTAACTTCAGGTAATTATTAAAAAACTGGAACTGCATTATGTCCTTGACCTCAGTTTTAAAATTCTGAAAATCCAGCAACTATCCATCACATTTTACTTTTCAGCTTTCCTTTATCATCTGTAGAGTGTCATCTTTAAATGTGCTTCAGTACTGGCACAATAAGAGCACACAGTTATAATTTTATTGGCTATAGATGGTCAGTTTGGTTGGGGCTTTTTCTTTTTGCGAATACATAATTTTAAGTTAATAGCAATAATTGCATGCATGTCTATGTCATACGATCTTCTACAACACGAAAAGTTAAAGACTACAGGATGTCATTCATCATCTCGTACCATGGACCATAGAAAAAGCAGTAATATGGATCATCTCCCCAAGCTAATCTTAGTCATTTTGGCACCTTTTTTTGATCAGATCCGTGAAGATGTAACACAGATAAGAAGATTGCTATTTACATCTGCATTTATTGTTGACTACACGACAAAAAGAAAAATTGCAAAAACCAATTCTGCCTTTATCATTTTGAAAGCAAATATGACATTTATCAGAAAAAAACCCCAACCCACCACGACGTAAGGGCAGGCTTACAGGGGAGCAGGTTTTGGCCGTCCGGCGGCAGCAAGGGCAGGCTGCTCTGCCAGGGAGGGCGAGCCAGGAGCAGAACGTGACCACAAGGCCGGCAGGACGGCGGCCCAGCCGACAAGGACAAAATTAGCATCTGGATTCAGAAACATCCTGAGGAGACAAATACACTGCTTTTAGCAGCATAGATTAGATACCTGGTCTCTGAATTTAACTTCAGGTAATTATTAAAAAACTGGAACTGCATTATGTCCTTGACCTCAGTTTTAAAATTCTGAAAATCCAGCAACTATCCATCACATTTTACTTTTCAGCTTTCCTTTATCATCTGTAGAGTGTCATCTTTAAATGTGCTTCAGTACTGGCACAATAAGAGCACACAGTTATAATTTTATTGGCTATAGATGGTCAGTTTGGTTGGGGCTTTTTCTTTTTGCGAATACATAATTTTAAGTTAATAGCAATAATTGCATGCATGTCTATGTCATACGATCTTCTACAACACGAAAAGTTAAAGACTACAGGATGTCATTCATCATCTCGTACCATGGACCATAGAAAAAGCAGTAATATGGATCATCTCCCCAAGCTAATCTTAGTCATTTTGGCACCTTTTTTTGATCAGATCCGTGAAGATGTAACACAGATAAGAAGATTGCTATTTACATCTGCATTTATTGTTGACTACACGACAAAAAGAAAAATTGCAAAAACCAATTCTGCCTTTATCATTTTGAAAGCAAATATGACATTTATCAGAAAAAAACCCCAACCCACCACGACGTAAGGGCAGGCTTACAGGGGAGCAGGTTTTGGCCGTCCGGCGGCAGCAAGGGCAGGCTGCTCTGCCAGGGAGGGCGAGCCAGGAGCAGAACGTGACCACAAGGCCGGCAGGACAGCGGCCCAGCCGACAAGGACATGCTCTCACAGTGCCCAAACAAAAAAGTAGAGCAGGGCCAGTGATGGCAAGCAGGGTCAGCCAAGAGTCCCGGTTTCTGGAACAAGTCTGTAGCCACGAGCAGGTTGGAGGTGAAGCTGGGAGGCCAAGTCAGTGGGTCAGGACCAGCAAGGGAGGCAGCCAGGCACTGGCACACCGCTGGCGCCACGCAGGATGGCACAATGTCACACGCAGCTCCCAAGAGAAGAGAAAGAGGCCACCGAGGGAGGCTCCTCACAGCCTCTCGTCACGCAGCTCTTTCCGCTGCAGCCCCATGCCAGGCGGCGTGAGCATGTTGTACTGGAGCCAGCGGTGTGCCCAGGCAGCCAAGCACCAGCGTGCGGGGAAGGGGCTACACGGTCTCAGGGTGCACCCGCAGCCCTAACACCAGCGCCTGCAAATTCAACGAGATGGACTGCTTCACTTCCTCACGAGCACCTGCTCTTCTCTAGAGCCACAACAGTCCCAGTACCCTAATGCCAGGAAACATTTTGCCAGCAAAGCGTCCCGTGAGAGGCTGGCGTTAGGAACCCATTTTGAAGTCTAGAATGAGGACACAGTTCTGGGGTTTAGGGTTTTTTGTTTGTTCTTGGGTTTTTTGTTGTTGTTTTTGGGTTGGTTTTTTTTTTGTGGTAGGAAGGGAAAAGAAGGAGGAATTGCAGTTTGAGATTTGCAGAGCTAAGTTCAATTTTTCTAACAAGAAGTCCACTTGGTCTGTAGGCACAGAAGATAACAGTGTATCTACATGATGTAACTATGCCATCACCTATTGAATTTGCGGTTTGCCCTCATGTTTTTTCAGAATGACAAATGGAACTGGCTTGTGCACAGCCTGGCATAAGCTTATCAGATGTGTGCAGCTTAACACGTGCAAACAAAACTTCTCAATTTCTCAGTAGCATTTCTCAATCCTCACACTACAAAGAGTTATGTGACAAATCTGTGATTTTACATGACGATAGCAGAACGGTTACAAGTTCAAAACAGATTGAACAAACATGATATGAGTTAAAAGTTTCAATGACAGTTTTTCCCTTTCTTTTACATTATGTTTACCTGCCCCTAAGATGGTGGAAATAACACCGTTTTAACACCCTGACATGGTGTGAGGTGAGCAAGGCGTTGTATTCTGCTAGCTGCAGCAATCAGACCTCACAGAACCTGACACCCGCTGCTCAGGGAGTGTATTTCTTTAACTTGAGTCAAAAGCCAAGTCATCCAGGCTTTAAAATTGGTGTGTGGTTTTTATTGAGCAGTTTTCCCACCGGCAGCAAAGGTTTGTACTCCCACTACGGGCAGGGAGGACTTCTCTGGGGATGCTCAGCAACCTGCGCAGCCATGGGTTAGCTGGTTTTACTTATATAAACATCATGGGGCCTAAAGGCCACAGAGGTTGGCACGTGGAACCCATACATTAGCTAACTGTCGATAGGCCAAATAACAGTAACGCCACGAGACACAGCTTGGCACCCGGGGGATCCACCAAGCTGGGACGACGCGGTTTGGGATGACGTGTCCATGGTGGGCAGGACGGGACATCACATCCTCTGCAGAGGATTTCGCCGGCAGACCCCCTGCGCACACCCCGAGCGCTTGGTCCTGGCCCACCATGGGACCTCACACAGGCAAGGGGGGGTGTCACAGGCCCGGGGCGCGGAGCTGCGCTCTCTCAGGAGACCTAC
>NW_009646851.1:60236-60612 GCF_000708025.1 Charadrius vociferus | reverse complement strand
GATGGAAATCTCGCACACCCTTGGTACCTGCAAACCTTTCAGTTCTGTGGGGGTGACTAGGTGATGTCATAGCTGAAGCTGCCACACCATCACTGTTTAACTTCCAAAAATCAGCCTGAAGCGGCTGTGCTGTCACCAGTGAAGTCTCTTCCCCAAGTCCCGCGGAGATAAAACACCAAAGGCAGTCACCAAATGCATCACTTGTAGCAAACAGGCTGAGGGGCTTGATTTCTAACTTTCAGAAGTGTTCTGTGTGAATTAAAAACTTAAGTGGGAAATAATAAAGTCAAATTACTGACAGAATATTCTCAAATTCTTAACAAAGGCAGGGAAGGCCACCAGTTGTGGGAGAAGGTATTTCTGGCAACGCTAGCAT
>NW_009646851.1:59126-60182 GCF_000708025.1 Charadrius vociferus | reverse complement strand
AAGGGGACACAAAACAAAGTAGTTTTCTCATTTTTATATGTTAAAGCATTTGAGATTCTCCATGTTTTAGAAGAAACCTTAGTTTTGAGTACTCTCATTTTCAGTAAAAACTCAATGATGGGATGTTGTTTGCCATTTGACCAAGAGGACAAAAACCTGTTTGTTTTACATCAAGTGAATAATTTTTTTCCTGTAATGGTGGACTGCCTTAAGATGTCAAAAAGTCCCATTTTCTTCAGTGACCAGAGCAAGCTTATAAAGCAATGTTTTTTCATTGTGGTACATCCCGATGGCCACTAGGTGAGGTGTGTTTGGTGAGCCTGGTGTTGGGCGAGCCATGAGAATACAATAGGAAGAGCCCCCCTTTAGTTGTCTTCTGCGGAAAGTTTTCGTCTGAGAGAACTGCAGTGCCTAACACGACTTAGATGCCAGTTTTGATCTCAAAGTTCTGTAAGGAACAAGCACAGAGCAGAGTCTTCCTCAGCCCTTACCAACAAGGCAAATCCTGAGTTTGCTAATAATTCCCTGCCCAGTTAAAAGCCACAGTTGTTCTATGGCTGTTACAGGTCAAGCGCATTATGTGCTGCATGCATTGCCTTTTACTATATCACTTTTAATAAAACTAAGCCTTTAAGAGTCTCTGCAATCTCCACCTTTCTGCCTCTTGGAGCAGAAATGCGCTCTGCTCTGGGTACAACTCTCTCCCCTTGGGGGAGGCTGCCATACACTGCACTGAGCCACCAGCGATCTATATTTCCTTTTTTTGTAGAAAGCGAGGTGTTTTGTGCCAGAAGGGGAGCTGGGACATCTAAGCCCTTTCCCCAGCTGCTACCTTGGGATGTCGGTGGCATGCCTGACATTTCATAGGGGTAGCCCCAGAAAGCATCCTCTTTCTTTTTTTTTTTCCCCCCTGGGGTGCCTCTGCAGTTTTGGGGTAAAATGTGTCCCCCAAAACAGGAATTTTGGGTGCTGGTGGGGATCTTTTTTCTTTTTTTTTTTTTTTTTTTTTTTTTTTTTTTTTTTTTTTTTTTTTTTTTTTTTTTTTTTTTTTGTCAC
>NW_009646851.1:35563-58689 GCF_000708025.1 Charadrius vociferus | reverse complement strand
GGGGGGGTTGTGTGTGTGTGGGCTCGGTGCCCTCAGCGAGGCCCGGGCAGCGGTCGCCTGAGGTGAGGGGCTTCGTGACAGGGAAGGAAGGAGGAGAGGCCCCCGTTGGGCCGCGGGAGGGTGAGCTGGGCTGGCAGCAGGGTGCAAAAAAAAATATATATAAAAAAAAAAAGCGAAATCAGTTGTTTTTTAGCTTAAAAGCACGGCGGTGCGCTGTACCGCTGTTCCACGGCGCTTCGGTAGGCAGCTTTAAATAGCCCTTTTCTCCCGTGTACACGTTTTAACGTGAATAAAAAGCTGCAAGAGAAATACTTCAAAATTAAGTAGGTTATTTTAAGTACCTCATAGGTACGGTTAAAGGTTTGCGCTGGTGAGGCAATCAAAATGAATGGCAAGCCATGGGCTCTCGCTTTAGGTCTTACCCAAGACTGTACCTGTAACAGAAAACACTTAATGTTTCCCAAACACTTGTCTTAATATGCGTCCTGCAAAGCCGTCATTCCTGCAGATAAAAGCTTTATTATACAGCTCATCACGGTGTTATGGAAGAGGTCAGGTAAGGTCAGCGTGACAGTAGGGGCAGCTGGGCACAAAAGGGACACGTGCTCTGTAAGGATGCAAGGCGCGGTACGGGGAGATGGTGCGTGTCTGGGTAACAGGGGTAGGGTTATAGTAATAGGATACAGTATATTCTGCAGTGTCATATAGCCTCAAGTGCAGTGACAGTAAAGTTACGGGGTTAATATAAGAAAGCGTGGTCTGTCGGGGAGAATTGCTCTGTGTTCATCTCAGCCTGTGAAATATTCCTCCAGGCCTGGTGTTAGGCGTTCCAGTGTTCTGGAATGCCAAAAAAGAGTATGCTTTAAACAAACAACAAACGCAACCAAAAATAAAAATAATAAAAAAAAAACCCAACCCCAACACCCACACCAAAAAAATTCTGCTGTCTTTGTTGCAAGTATAAACAAAACAGAGACTTAATTTAAAAAACATCACTTAATTTAAAAATAAAAACAATTTTGAAAAGTCCTGGCCTGTTTAAAGGCAGACATTTCCTGGTAAGGATAAATTTTAAACTTCAGTTCTCGACTAGCAACGTTTTAAAACAAAAATCCAGTGTTTTTAGCTTCGTTGTGTAAAGTTGAGACTTTGGGTATAAGCAAAAGTAGAATAATGAACATCAAGACAAATTTCTCAAACACTTGTTAAGCATGTTGTTTTGCTTCAGTGAAATAACTTGGGCTTAAACTACATCTGTTCATCTCCAGGGCTGAAATTTGTATTTTCACTTAAAAGTACTTCTTAATATAAAATTTTACAAAACTTCTAATGATGTTTTCAGTACACTCAGACCAAAATCTCCCCAGAGGCAAAGGCTTTCCTTTTGTAAATGACCTTGTAGAATAACTGAAGTCTAACTTTCCCTGTAAACCTGCAGAAAGTGAAAGTAGGTGTTTGAAAATGGATGCAAGTAAATCAGCTGGTTTTGTGGCTTTCTTTTTTTTTCCTTAAAGATCTACCACGATGCCTGGGTCTCTGCCAGTGAATGCTGAATCCTGTTGGCCCAAAGATGTGGGAATTGTTGCACTGGAAATATATTTTCCCTCTCAGTATGTTGACCAGACAGAGCTGGAGAAGTACGATGGTGTGGATGCTGGGAAATACACCATTGGGCTAGGCCAGTCAAAGATGGGGTTCTGCTCCGACCGAGAGGATATCAATTCTCTCTGCTTGACTGTGGTTCAGAAGCTCATGGAGAGGAACAGCCTTTCCTATGATTGTACCGGGTGTTTAGAAGTTGGAAAGGAGACGATAAATGATAAATCAAAATCTGTCAAGACTGTCCTGATGCAACTCTTTGAAGAATCTGGTAATACAGATGTAGAAGGAATCGATACCACCAATGCATGCTATGGAGGCACCGCTGCTATTTTTAATGCTATTAATTGGATTGAGTCCAGTTCTTGGGATGGTAAGTTCAGGGTGTTTTCTTGAAAAGTCACCTCATCCTCTGTTTTTTAGGACTCTGCCTTATAATGACAGTGTTCATGTTTAACCATATAAAACCCAGAGGGTAAACTGTTTTTCCTCTTCTGAAGTCTTTTTCTTAAATACTCTGGGCATTTGCCACTACTTCAACTACAGAGCAAAAAATAACAACATGGCTAAGGAAAGTCAGGACTGAAGAGCCACTTAAATGTGGCATCCCATCCTCTGTAATCAAAGCCTAAGAATTGTTGGTGGATATTAAAATGTGATAGATTGTTGGCTATTTCTCATTATTATTTCTGTGTGTTTTTCACAGGACGCTATGCACTGGTTGTTGCTGGAGACATAGCTGTGTATGCCACTGGAAATGCCAGGCCAACAGGTGGAGCTGGTGCTGTTGCTATGCTAGTTGGTCCAGATGCTCCATTAATTTTTGAGAGAGGTTAGTCCTGTAAGAAAACAAATTACCATTTGGCCAGATAACTGGATCCGTTCTGAAGGCTGTCCCGTCCCTTGTTTTTTGTGCGTTGCTGGAGGGCTGAATTAACTCCCGCTAATGTCAGAAATTGTACTTTGTCTCTTCTTGCTCTGAGCTAACTTGGCCAAGTCCCATTATAGGAGGCAGCAAGGAACAACTAGAGATGCTCCTATTTGTTTATTTCCTTGGAGATTCTTCAAGAAAATTGAGAAAGAGTGGACTAGAGCTACTAGTACGCAGCTACTAGTACGCAGGGCTGTACTTCCATGGAGAAATTATGAAAATCATTGTCACTTGTGTTTGTCACACTCGGTCCTACGTACTTAACAAGCAATTGAGAACTGTGTGAAACATTACCTTAAAGGGCCTGAAGTGCTGTGACCTGCTTGGCTGGGGCCAAATATTGGTTTTCCCCACATGCATTAGGTGATGCATTCAAACTGACTCAAAGCAGCCGAATAAAGTAACTTTCAACTTTTGTCCATTTCTGTCCATCAGGGTTGCGTGGAACCCACATGCAGCATGCTTATGACTTCTATAAACCAGATATGGTCTCTGAATATCCTGTAGTTGATGGTAAACTATCTATACAGTGCTACCTCAGTGCATTAGATCGCTGCTATACTGTCTATCGAAACAAAATCCACACCCAGTGGCAAAAGGGTATGTAGCCTCAGCTGATGATACTGCAAGATCTGGTGAATGCTGGAATGTGATAACTACACAGACAATGTATTTTCAAGTTTTAGCATCCAGTCTGAAGGCTAGTATGTGGGTCCCTTTCTTTGTGTTTGTGTGTTCCAAGGTGATTGAAATGTTTGCTCTCTCCTGTAAGAAATGTCTTATTTCTGTTCTGGTATAGCTAAGTACCTGACAGGCAGTAAGCAGTAGTCTCTACAGGCTTTTGCTGGTGTTATGTATAATACCTTGCTTAAAAGCCTGTTATTCCCCCCCCTCCACCCAGGCTCTTAAGATATTGAGGTTAATATTTAAATGTTATGTAACAATACTGATTTTTTTTTTTTTTTTACACCATGTATTTAGTAATTCAGTCAAGAAGCATAGGTGTGAAGATTAGATAGGTAAATGAAGTAGATTATTATGTCCAAATGCTGGGTAGAAATACAGAGATTCTGTTTAACTTAGCTTTTTTTAGAAGGGCAAACATTGTTAGTTGGTGCAAAAGATCAGTAAGAAACTAATTTTTAAATAGAAGTTTCAGCAGTGTTTTAAATTAACTTGACAGCAGTAGTTAGTCTAACGGTTGTCTTGTATGCTGATGTGTTGTGACGACTGGTATCCTGCCAGTCCCCTATTTCATTTTCATAGTTGAAGCGAGTACTAAACATAAGTTGTAACACAGCATTTCTGCCACTTCCAGAGGGGACAGACAGACGTTTCACCTTGAATGACTTTGGATTCATGATATTTCATTCTCCCTACTGTAAACTGGTACAGAAATCTGTGGCTAGACTCTTGCTGAATGACTTTCTCAGTGACCAGAACCCAGAAACAGCAAACGGTGTTTTCAGTGGTCTGGAGCCTTTCAGGTGAGAATAGCTACTGTCTTCTTTATTCGTATGACCTTAATTTGTTACACATCAAAGGTCTGCTTTTACTTTCTTCTATTTTAGTAACTGTTTCTGAACTTTCTTTTTAACAGGGATGTAAAACTTGAAGACACATATTTTGACAGAGATGTGGAAAAAGCTTTTATGAAAGCTAGTGCAGAGCTCTTCAATCAGAAAACCAAAGCTTCATTACTTGTATCCAATCAGAATGGAAATATGTATACCCCTTCAGTCTATGGTTGCCTTGCCTCTCTTCTTGCCCAGTAAGCACAAAATTGGAAAAAAACTCATAGATTTTTATATGTAAGGTCATAAAAGATTTTTGTTTCAGAAAGTCTTCTGTAAAAGCACTGTCTAGCAACCCTTTTCCTACCAAGATTGCTTTAAGCAGGACTAAAGTTAAAACATTATTCTGCACACACAATTAGTTCAAGTGACAAGCAGATTCAAAATTTCTGTGTCAGAAGCTGATCTGAAACAGCTACTTACTGCCTTCCAAAGTAGGATCTTATTTGTAAGGTGGTGTCTTTTCTCAGCTTCAACCTTCTCCTCGCCCTACCCCATCCTCCCCGAAAAAACTCCACTGCAGTGGAAAAGAGAATCAGAATGCCTTCTCTGTTTCACTTTAATCAAATCCACATTAAGTTAGTCTTACTTAACAATTATATTTTTTTTGCAATGAGTTTTACAAAATCATTTCAAGTTTATATTGAAACATTCCTCTTGGATTTTTTTTCTTTATTCTGACTTTGCCGTCCAAAATGTGGTTGTTCATTTTAGGCTTTAGGTCACTTAAGAATGAAAACTGTCTGCCATCTAGATAATCATATTCTCGGCATTTCTTTGCTCTGTTTTCCTTAGGCAGCTTTGGAACTCTTCACACAACAGCAGTGTTTGAAATTGTGTTTTTAAAAGTCATCATTTATGCACGTAACATGCTACATTTTGTATTGTAGTCAGTATATGCTGGCTGCTTTTTCTAAGTTAACAGCACTTTCTAGTTATTTAAAATTGGCACCTTGGCTTAATTCTCACTTCAAACAATTGTTGCTTGCTTTGCAGGTACTCCCCGGAGCAGCTGGCAGGACAGAGGATCAGTGTGTTCTCATATGGCTCTGGTTTTGCTGCTACACTGTATTCCATCAGAGTTACACAGGATGCCACTCCTGGTGAGTGAAAGGAAGATGTGTTAATTAACTCCCTTGCACAGCTCACCTCTAAATGCCTTGTTACACTACCCATCCACATAAGTAAACTTGCAAAGCAGTGCCTAATGACAGTAAAGCTAAACTGGAAATGTTCCAGCTCCAGGGAATGTTTAAGTGTCTCCTTGGGCAAATAAATAATATTCTTCAAACTCAAAGTTTTGATTGAGTAATTGGCAATATTTTTGAATGACTAAAAGTTTAGGTTCTGTAACGCAAAATATTTTGAATGGGCTTGAAAAGTTAACATGCTAGTGTGCAGTTCTCAGCACTGGTGCTACCTTACATGATGGTTTTATGTTGTAGGTTCTGCACTGGACAAAATAACTGCCAGCCTTTCTGATCTCAAAACAAGACTTGACTCAAGAAAATGTATTGCACCCGATGTCTTTGCTGAAAACATGAAGATTAGACAGGAAACACATCATTTGGGTAAGATCTTCATAAATATAAATAATTCCTAGTTTTACAGCAAAATGCTCATCGCTTTATTCACCTGGCCTTTAAATGATTAGGGCGTAGAATGAAGGAAATGTCCAACCCTTTCTGCTTCTGAATAGCTTGTGTTCATTGGCCTGTTATGGCTGAAATGAAAACACAGACTTGTTATTTCTGGCTTACAACGTCCAAACTGCAAAGGCCTGTGTTGTGTAAAACCTTTGCCCAGAACAAACTAACAGTGTGTTACTGGCTTCTTTACAGCCAACTATATTCCACAGTGTTCGGTTGAAGATCTCTTCGAGGGAACATGGTACCTTGTGCGTGTGGATGAAAAACATAGGAGAACTTATGCACGGCGCCCGCTCATGGGTGATGGACCTCTGGAGGCAGGAGTTGAAGTTGTCCACCCAGGCGTTGTTCATGAGGTGAACACTCAGCACTCTTTTAAAGTTTGATATAAATGGTGGAACTGTTATGTGCTTGTCTTAGCATGTGCATGTATGTTAAAAGAGGAAGCGGTTTAACAAGTTGCATTCAATACTTTGTTAACATATGTAACATACAAGCCAGAAGTAAAAAATTGAACATGGGATTTTAAAAAGTACATTTCATCATAACAAGAATGAAGCTGAACAATAATGAATCAAGAACAAACTGGCTCTTTTCACATAATCAGTTTGCATGAAGCATGACAGGTTTGACTGACTTAAGACCAAGCTGTCCAGTGTAGCATGAACGTTGTTTGAAAGTTGGACTAGCTGTGAAGTATGAGTGTCTGTGAACTAGAAAACTGTATTTAATGTTTTTTTTCCCTTCTTCTTAGCACATCCCAAGCCCTGCTAAGAAAGTGCCAAGAATCCCTGCAACAACAGAATCTGAAGGCGTTACTGTTGCCATTTCCAATGGGGAGCATTAAGATACCTCTGTGAGGTGGGGAATGAAACAAGGTGTGAGGGTAGGGTGAGGGAGAGAGAAAAAGGATTGCAGTAGTGCTGAAGTTTCAGTGTACAGTAGTACTTCATTGGAGCACGGAAAAACTGTTTAAGCTCCTTGAAAAGATTTGTCATAATACGGTGTGCTGATATAGTATTTTCAGAACACTAAAATCATGAATATACTGGAGGGACTTGCCAAGGGCTGTGTGGATTCTTCAACGTGTCTGAATTTTTTTTAATTGCTGAGTAGTAGCTGTAGTCTATTACAAGGTCTTTGTACATAGGAAAAAAAAAAAGAATCTTCCGCTTGCTCTTTCCATGTAAAATGACTTGAAGCCTACACTGTTAACTTCTACTTGTACTCAAGCGTGTGGCAAAATAGTCCAAGCTTTTAATGTTAGGGTTCTCAGTGCCTTGACAGTAAACAGTCAATCTTCTGAATACTGCACTTCTTCTCTTTTTCACCTTCCCTTTCTTCTCCCAGCCTACCTCCCATCACCCCAGTGCTTTGGGAAAGGTATAGAACCTAGTAACATTCAATGCCAGAATAGAATCTCTCTCCTGTCAAAATGACTGGATCAAGAATGGCAAGACTGACAGGTGGTTTTCTTTCAAGAAACTCTGTGACCCACTGTGTTAGTTACGGTGCAATTCCTCCAAACATCCATATTATGTGTTTTATACCTCCATTATAAATCACCGCAGCCTGGGAGGAAAGAGGAAAAAGAAGGGAGGTAGTAACTTTTTTCTTCTAAAGAAATGGATTCATTGGTTTGGCACCTTTCAGGATTGTTTAGTAGAAGTATCTAAGGCAGCAGAATTTTCAAATAAAACTTCTAGATATTATGGAGCTGTTTTAATTGGCAAATGAAGGAAGGGAGCAAGATCACTTTGTCTGGAGCTCTGGCCTCTTGCTATTCTTTGTATAATACATTTCTGAAAGACTATTTCTAACTTGGAATTTGGCTTTGTACTTAGAAGTCCTTCTCGCTATTGGTAATATTGTAGGAGTGGGGTCTTTTATTCCTTTTTTTTTTTTTTTCTCTCCCAACATGCAAGCTAAAAGCTATCCATTTTGCAAGTGGTAGATATACAATGCTAATGGGGATGCCATTCTGGGAGATTTTTAAAACCCAGATTGGAATTGAACTATGACATGAGCCTTGTAAGCTTGTAATATATATTTAAATTGACTTAATGTACAGAATGAAGTTTTGTTGAATTTATTTCCTTGCTAATTCTACAAAGCTACATTATCTAATATAAAGTAGCAAAAAAGATTTGTCTGTTAAATTACAATTTTTTTTTGTTGTGTGTAATGACGTGTTTGTATTATCTGTCACTCACCAGGATTTGATAACTTGCTGTATTTGTACAGTCAAGCCTTGGTAAAATAGTTGTTTATTATAAATTTACGAATACTAATCTGTTTGTGCTGCTGAAAATGATGGAGCAATGATGCATGATGATAGCATTTGCAAGTATTTTGGTTTAGGTTGCCCTCGCGAAACTTACCTTGGTACCAGAAAAACAAATTGCCATGGAACAAAGTCCATTGCTGGCAGTGGACAAGCCAAGAAGGGAGCTACTGGCACAAAGTTAACCACAGGGACCTCACGGTCCATGAGGTTGATCCTTTATTAAAATAAAGTTTGAGATATTTGAAACTTGCTGGAGTAGTGCTGACTTGTTGGGTTTTCAGGATGCATTTTTTTTTCTTTAACAGGAAAGAAAGAGGAAACTGGCCCTGTGAAAACCTGAAGTTGTGGGTTCACAAGCTGTGTGGACCTTCTGGATCTTTCTTCCTAATAGTCCACTACAAAAGTGGAAAGAAAGGGTTTCTTAGGCTGGTGCAAAGCCATTATTTCAGGGCTGTGTTTCAAGATAACTTAAGTGCTTTCATATGGAAACTGTTTATAGTGGAGGAATTCATTCCCAGCTTATGAAACACAATTCATCTTTATTACTGTCTTATGAAAGATGGTATGTTTTATCCCCCTCAGAAAAACCGTGAAGGAGGATTGGTTCTTGCGTTGTACTTACCTGAGCCTCACTGAGTCCAGTTTCCCATGAGTGGCTTTTCAAAGTCATTCTGTTGCTCATTTACATTAATTACTCCTTTTAAAGTCAATGTTTGTACAGCAAACTGTATGTCCCTTCAAGAATGATCTCATCACTCCCCATCCTGCCCTTAAATTTGAAAGCACCAGCTGTACCTCTCTAAACCTTGTAGTAGTTCACTTGCCTTAAATAAAATCATACAGGCTCAACTCTTAGCTTAGGATGTCACCTGTGCCTGTTCACAGAAAGACAGCTACTCCACTTTTCCACCATTTGCACTGGAGCTGATGGTATTGAAGATTAAAGTATAAAATATCAATTAAAGCTGAAAATCGGAGTATCTGCATCTTGGTGATGCTCAGAGCAGTTGGAGTTCTCGGGCTATCCAACTTTTAACTTGCAGTGGTCAGGAGTATCAAAATTGGCTTTGTGCCAGCCTTTGTTGCCCAAGTAGTATGGCAGGAGTTAGTACAAGCCTGTAATGCTCAATATATAAAGTGATTCTGTTAGTGGTTGCATTCAGCTGACTGATACCTTGTGCTAAAGCAAGAATTTAAAACTACATGAGTTTTGGAGTATGCTTAAATCTTTCTTTATTGGAGTGCAACTGGAGTCCAAGCAGTTCTAGACTGTCAGAATCGTGCAGGTGATGGAAGCTGTCAGAAGGTTAGTAGATGGTAGCCCAGCCAGCTCTGCACTGGGAATTGCAACCACACGTGCGGGTTAAAGCAGCATATCCTAATTCGCCTTTCTGAGTTGTGACAAATTAGGAACTATGGTCAACAACAGCATTGCTGTTTCATTAAATAAAATTATGTACATTTTATCTTGTTTAATTTGCTGAAGAAGCTTTAAAGGAGAATTTGCAGTTTAGATTATGGCCTGCTTTCTGCTTAAATGTAGTTCCCTGCAAAAACTGTGTTGGTTTGCAGTAGTATGGTTGTGTCAAGCTGAGGTACAAACTCCCAAGAAGTCAGCTGTCAAATGCCTGTACTGAAAATCTCCCAAGTGTGTTAAATGCAATACAATTTGATCTTTACGAAAAGGTGACCTCCATAATGATCCCATACCTGTCTCACTTACTTGAGGTTCTTGCACTGGCTATATCATGTCTCTAGAGCAAGGGACAAACAAACGCATGAGAGCTCTGTTTCTGAGCGCTTCACGGTGATTTGAGAAATGCAAGGGAGATGAGGCATTTTGGGTTTATTCATAAATTACAAAAAATGTAACACCAGAACTTGTGAAAAGTGAATAAAACCCTTTGTTAAATGTGCCAAGCATAAAGTCTGCAGTGCAACTTATAAAATAGAACACAGCTTGGATGTCTGCTTGATCCCACTGCAGGAACTGATTCCTCTACTCAAGTCATGTTCTTTGGGGTCTGGATGGGACATGATAGGAACACATTCAAGTGCCCTTTTCTTCTGTACTTTGTGCAAAACAATCCTGTAGACCCCTGTTATTGAGCTGTGCGCATCTCTTCCCCGGTTATTTTGAATATGTTCTTCTGTGATTCCCAGATCTTCCAGAATACTTTTCACTTCGATTTCTTCCTCTTTGAGCGTACTGGTGTCCGATAAGTACTTAGGATCCAGTTTAAACTGCTGTAAAGGTTTGGGGTACTGTATTCCTTGCATCCATTCACTGTTCATAATAAGTTTGAGAGAGTATCGTTCGGTTGGTATTGGCTGAAGGACTCCTTTTATCAGTTTCTGGCAAGCTTCCGAGAGGCAGGGAGGCAAACTGTATGTCCCTTCAAGAATGCACTTTTTCAGTTTGGCCACTGTATCTGCCCGAAATGGCATGATACCCGTCGTCATAAAGTATAACAGGATTCCTAGTGCCCAGATGTCTACATAAATGCCAACATACTTTTCATCTCGGAAGAGTTCGGGGGCAGCATAAGGAGGAGAGCCACAGAAAGTATTTAAAGTTTCATCTCTTTTACTTACTGTGCTGAATCCAAAGTCTCCCACCTTAACACAGGTGTTACTGGTGTAGAAGACATTTTCTGCTTTCAAGTCCCGGTGAATGATATTATGCTCATGCTGTAGAACAAGAAGAAAATTTGGCATTAGTTTGTTCACAGGAAAGTTCTCAAGTGACAAGCTGTTACCGTCAATTAATTACCACACAGAAGAAATGGAGTTATTTTGGACCAAGTCAGAAATAAGCATTGCAATGGCATTGAATATTATTTAAACAAAATTAACTTAATTTTCTACTGATACAAAAACAATAGAGTAGGTGGAGAAGATGGGAAGAAGGATGATGGGGTTTTTAAGAGTAGCAGTCTCTTGTTAACAAATATCAACTATTTTCATGAAACAGATTTGTGATGGCATCATGGCTAATCCCACAAGACTAGATATCTCCAGGTGCAAAAATCTATTTTTTTTCAGAGTTCAGAACACTTGCTTTTGCAATGACTACATTTCTGTAACAACGTAAGTAACAAAAAATCATTTCTTTTTAACTGATTCCATTTTTGGATATATTGTAAGCTTGTTGACTTATGACATGAAACCATTTAGTTCACCAAGTGAGCATAATCACAGATAAATTAAGTTGCTACAATTCTGTTGTGTGATCTAAAGTCCTGTCAGGAACTGATGGTGGCAGGAGAAAAGGACCACAGACTTCTGCCTTGTGGTATTTTACATTGTTGCAAGACACCAAGTTCAGTGGTGTCCGATAGTTTCAGAAATCTAAAATTAATACATATGCTGTTGTCGTGGCGTCCTCAAACCAGGACAGCTGTAACTTGTACTTTTTTCCCTTAGAAATGGCAAGTAGTAGCCAAGGACTGAAACTGAGTTTGCTCTTTTTAGAGGCGATGTACCTGTCTTGATTAGGTAAGGGTTTAGCTTCATCTTTGAAATGACTTGGAGGAATGGATGTGTTTGAGCAGTCTCTGCCCTACCCTTTGAAGTAACAATGTGCGTGTATCTGGAGGCAATAAGGAAACCCTTCAGCATCCTAAGACTTCTAAACTGTCATCCATAACAGGCAGGGATTTTCTGTCTTCGTGTGGACTGGCAGCAGTGATATGCTATTTAAGTAGCCTGGATTTGATGGCTTAGAAAAGTAAAATGTTTTGCAGAAGTCTGTGTGTACAAGTGAAGAGGCTGGCCAGCTTGGTAGTCTGGGTTTAATGCTAAGAAGAGTTCCAGTAGCTGCTGAGCACCTGTCCTATGGAAAAGGTGTTGAAGCTAATCTATCACTTACAGGACATATGATCGTTTTGTCAAAATATATAAAAATGCATACTGTTTATATATGCCACGAGCAGTTTGTAATGCAGTTTCTAGATGTCGGACCGGGAACATCCTTGCTTTTGACTTTGTCTGAGGTTATTACGTGGTAGAACATTAGCCACGGGAGGGCACCCTGAGCCAACTTTTAACAAATACTTTTACTTCTCAAACTTGCAGAACAGTCTTCCCGTGTTTTTATGCTGTTGTTTGAAGCAGCTGTAGTCGCTGTGCAAGGTTCAGAGGAGATGGTACTGAAGTAGTTAATCGCTCCCTTTCTGCCTTTGTAAGATGATTTGGGGTCTACACAAATAGCATCATCCTAAACCCAGTTGCAATACTGAAGACTAGGCAAGGGGAAGTGACTTGCTGGGTGTTAACTTCACAGATTTGTGCCAAAGAGGACCAGGAATTAATCGCCTTAAGTGCCAGTCTCCCACATTCATTAATAAGTAAGCTGGATGTTTGCAACACCTAACAGGCCTCCTCTCTGGAACACTTTGTTCTAGCGGAAGAGTGGCTGATCCTATGTTTTGAAATAGCTGGAGAGAAGAAACGAAGCTTTGTTAACTGTTGCCTACAGCAACTTAAAGCAGACAAGAGAAGGCTGTTGCTAAAGGGATGGTTCAACCCACCAGGTATTCCCAGTTCAGTCTCCTCCCAAAAGCTGTCAACAGAGAGGCAGTAAGTCAAGGTGGATGTGAAAGCTCTCTCAGATACCTTTAAGACAGCTCTTCTCTAGTTGTTTTGCTCTTCAGAAATATGGGCCTGAAGTCCTGGTAATAGTAAACCTACTAGTTGAAAACCAAGAGATACATCCACAAAATCTGCTAGAGTAGTGAGGGGCAACACGCCTGTGGAAGAAGAGCAACTTACCATGTGCTTCACTGCAGACACAATCTGGGAAAAGACGATTTTACACTCTGTTTCTAGTAGCTTCCCTTCTGTACTGATTTTAGTGAAGAGCTCCCCACCTCCTGCATACTCCATCACCAGGTGCAGTTTCGAGAGTGTCTCCACCACTTCATACAGTCTGATAATATTTGGGTGGTGCAGTTTTTCCATGCTGGATATCTCACGAGATAGCAAACGTTGAGTCTTCCGGTCTAGTTTTGTCTTGTCCAAAATCTTAATTGCAACTCTCTCTGAAAATAAAAACGCTTTTCCATGTTGTTAATGCAAAAGGCACAACTGGCAATACTATTTCCTTACAACGAGGCTTGGCTATAGAATTGCAATAAAATTTCACCTCTGATCAGTATAAGCTAAGCTGCAGAGGCCTGGTAAGCCCTGCAATCTTTCACACACACCCATGCCCCTTTCCATTTATGGCATCCTACACACTGCTGAGGTAACTCAAGGCTGGTAGAGTATTGCAAGAGCTAATCAACTCATCTGCTGTATTAGCGTGCACCACTGCTGTCAAGCTAATACGTCTCTGATGGCCACAGTTACAGCATCTGCTTTCTGTGTCCAGTGCTGGTAAAGAGAGTCTGTGCTTTCTCTTTCGTTGTTAGCTCAGTGCTCTTCAGATGAGCTAGGCCTGAGCCTGGTACTTTCAGACTAATGGAGGCGTCAACTTTAGGTGCTTTGTTTCAGAGCAGACAGACAAACTTGGGGGTAATTTAGGGGCTCTGGCTATGGCCTGCAAGGTTATAATGGAGAGGTGGTTTTAAGTTGGTGCAATTTCCAGAGCTCTTCCCTAACTTCTTGTCCCATATCCCCACAAGTTCTCAGTTACCAAAATCAGTGTTGTAGAGGTTTGTCTTTCTCAGGATAGCTGTGCCAGTTTTTCCAACACGTTCATGTATGAGTAGTTCTTGGTACTGTACAGAATACAGGAAAAGTACATTTTTATGTTTATATGCCACAGTGGGCCCTGAATCCACATCACACACAGACCTTATTCTGAGGAAGGGAAAAAACAGTGAAGTAGAGTAAGTTGCAAGGGATCCTGTAAAACAGCAAATCTAGGTGTCTTAAGCTGTCCTGGTAAAGCAAAGCTGCTGGGAAGTTCTACATGTTTCTGTAGCATATTTACAGTGAAGCCAAGGGCCACAAAACACAGATACGCATCTGCAGCTACACCACATCCCCAGGGTAGCTCAGAGTAGTATGAACAGGTCAGTCATAATTGCCCTTACGTTTCTGTATTAATTGGTAGGTTATGGCTTTTGTCTTCACTCTACTGAATACAGCTGGTGTTTGAAGGATTAGTCTGATTAAAATGGGTTTACAGTGGCTTTGTATAACTTATCAGGACAGCAAAATTAAACTGGATCATGGCAATAAAAAAACCTGTTTCTTCCTGTGAAGAAGGTTTTTTTTTCCCCCAAGAATATCTTAGTCAAACGTTCACAGATTTCCTAACAATTAATCACTTTTATCAAATCTTTCAGAAAAAAAAACACCTTCACCTTGGTTTCTACTACATGGGAGTAAATTTAAAAAAAAAAAAAAAAAAGCCAGTATTGTTTACTTGTTGCTTTAAGAGAAGAGTGAGAAGGTTATTGCATTTGTACATGTGTTCTGGTATAAAAGCACTGAGAATGTTTTTACTTAATGTTACAAAGTTATTTAACTCAAGTTTAGTATTTCAACATCTCTAAAGGAAGTGTTAAGGATACATATGCATGTATCTGTACAGATCAAGAAAATTCCATGTTTGGTACATTTAGCTTTCTTAGTAACATACATGCCTAAGTTGATCTCCCTACTAAAGTGCGGCAGATATTCCAAGCAAATGTGATTCTTGTGAAAGGTGTTGATTTATCCTCTGATATGCCTCTTTTCAGAAGGAGTCCGTGCTGGGTATAGGGCAGTCTGTCTTCCCCACACTGCTTCTCTCTGACCTACTCCATGCTTTCCAGTGAGCCCCTTAGGAAAGCGGGTACCTACTCCTGCATGGTGCTGATGGTGGCGGTGAATTGAGAGGAAACACAGCTATTGAATGGTGACAACACACGACACTGATCCTGGCAGAACTCTGACTGCTGACCTAGGGGTGAAAGACTAAAACCCTTGTCACATTGGTAGTGTATTGATCACCCAAACCAAGAGGAAAGAGCATCAGCTGGTAATAGGTAACATTTGCACAACTAAATGCTTAGATACTACAGAGATAACAATTCCTACATTCTTAACTATGTAATGGCATCATTACATCTTGATTTATAAAAGTTGGGGGCATTTGGGCTTTAAAAAAAAAGTTTCTTCTAGGTTAAATTCCTTCCCTTTCCTTTTGCTGGAATTTATGATTCATCCTGGTCACTTTTGCTGCAAAGTTTTAAAAGGAAAGGGGATAAAAAAAAAAGGGGGGTGAGGGGGGTGTTAGAACTGAAAAACCTGATCCTGTTCACACACTACCATAAATCAGGACCGAGCTCCTTTAAATCTACATCATTGCAGTTGCATATGCATGATGTGCAAAGAAAACCAGCCCACCTGAAGTGTAAAAAAAAATGACACCTTCCTTTACTTTTTTAAACTCATTTCAAAACGCTTGGTTTACAAATCCTGTATTACCCTTGCATAGCAGGAGTGCTGAACAGCAGGGTGTTTTTAGCAAGCAGCTTATTTACATACTAAAACTGAGTAGTAAGAGATTTTGGTTGACTATGTGCAGTGCATGGCAATGTTTGAAAAGAGCTAGCTGAAATCTTAAGAGAAGTTAGGAAAAGGTTGGGAAATCATTTCAGGAAGAAGTGGTGTATGCTATGATGGCAAAGGAAACAACATACAAACACAACTAAGTTAAAAATGCTAAAAAAAAACCAAAAAAACCCCTAGGTGCTCGGACATTCCTGCCTTTACAACTGACGTTTCACATTAGACTGGCTTCTTACTAGCTGTAAATTTTGGATGCTCTTAATTGTATCTATTCAGCTGTGCTCTTACACTACATTTGTCAGCTGGAAGGTATGTAAAATAAAGGTTACACAGAGCTTAGGAACCTAACAGTACTTAGCAAGCAGCTCCACAGGTCTCTGAAGAAAATCTTTCGAAAATTCAAGTTGTTGAAGTGGGCAATGCTCCTGAATAACCCAATATACATCATAGCGCCAAAGATTCTCCTTCATCCTCTAAGCAACCAAGGCAGCTCTTATGAGAGAAATAAGTTTTTTCATCCAGTATGATGCTGCAGTTGTTTTCCTCCTAGAAAACTTTGTTTTTCATATCCTGCTGCAACAGATCACAAGGGCTACAGAACAGCACACACATGTAATTGTTACAAAAGCTCATCTTAGTAAAGAACAAAATTGTTTCCTTTTCTAATATAGGGTAACTAGGGTGACGTGTAAGGAGCAAGACCATGCTTAGAACTTAACACTATGACAATAACTGGAGATCTGAACAACATCCCAACATATACACCTCCCCTTACTACAGGGACCCAAAAAGCATTAATAATGAAGTCTTTGTATTTATATAATCGGAAAAAAAAAAAAAAAAAAAAAAAGACTTGTACTCATTAGCACTGTGCAGGAACATCACTTCATTATCAACACAACTATGTGCATCTATTGGAAAAAACAGAATCCTCTGTGGGTGATGGTGGTGTGTGTGTATGCATGCATTTGCTTATGTGTGTGCACACATGTGAGTGTTCCTATTCTATCCACATACTGTATTTTATGAGAACAGTTAAGTTCAAGGCAGACATATAAGTCAGAAAATGTTTATGCTTCATCCTTCCTACCTCATGACAGCTGCAAACTTCATATCAAGAAATGAACTCGTTGCCCAGTGAACATTTTAACCAAAAAAAGCTACTAAGCAAAGAAAAATAATTTGAGAGTTTTCTGGTGAAAAAGAGCATTTTCAAGGAAAAAAAAAAAGGTTTTTGGTATTTAGTTTGTCCAAGCTTACTGTATTCACTGAAGTTAAAAATTTTTCAATCAATCAGCTCTATTCAAATGCTAAAGCAACCTGTCTCCTAAGTTCAATAGGTAAAAAGATTCATCCAGATCAAATTTATAACTTCCTTTCATTAGCATTCCTCCTGTTCCCAGTACAGAAGTAGCAGTTCCTCCGACAGTAAGCACTAGTTTTCTGTAGAAGAAAAAAAAAAAAAAATAATCACAGACAGAAGAGGAAATAACTTGCTGTGGGCCATGTAGAAAAGAGATGCTTTTCTGAAACAAGGAAAACCAAAAATTCCACACCCACTTAAAGCAACCCTTAGGTTTAGGAAGGCTTAAATTTGGAAAAAAATAAATACCATCAGTTCTCCACTTTGATTCCCAGTGCAATAACTGCTGCACATGAGGGATAAACGTGAGCTTTCACACCTCTGCAGTCTGGGCAGAAAGAGGTGCTTAGAGAAAATAACAACAGATAACATGGCATGAAGGCTTTGGGGTGTATCTCATTCTCACCTGTAAGATGACGGAAGGAAGGAGAGTCAATCAAATTGGAAAGAAAAGACTATGAGAAAAAACAAGACAGTAGTGTACAAAGATGCGAAGAAAACTAGTCATCCCTGAGGGAAAACAAGAACAGTTTCCATTATTGTCAGACAGTCAGAGGCAGAAGAAACAGGACAGATGAACCTATAACTAAAGTGTTCATTGCAGTTACCTAGCCTTTCTAGTTCTTGCCAGAAGCAGCATGTAGGGTGCTTTTCTGTACTTAAAAAAAAGAAAAATAATTGACAATTCAACACAAACCCCGCTTTGGCTGTACCAGAGGTTATTTCCCTGCATCTGCTCAGACCACACCTATAGCCCTGTCCCAGCTTTTTATGGTAATGAACTACCTGCAAATGAGCCCATAAAGCAGATACAAAATTTCTCACCAAAACTGCTTTGACCAAATAAAAGCTTTGTCCATACTAGTAAAATTTGCGATGAAACTAGGGAAGCCTTGCTAGCTCTGTCTGTGAGCAGGAGCAGGCCTAGACAGGCTGTCCTGGGGGTGCACCGCTTACAGCCCTGCAGTCCGTGAGTTGGGGCAGGGAAGAGGGCAGATGGACAGGACGAGTTGTAGGAGCGGAGGCACAACACCACACTTCAAAATGTGGAGTGTTTGAGCTATGGGATGAGATGCGTTTACTCCATGAAGTGCAGATATGAACTTTTCCTGTAATAGCGGCTATCTGGTTTCTTTAAAGCCTAATCCAAACCTAAGCATTTATCTGTGACCTTGAGTATAGATTCACTCAACATCACCACCAAAAAGACACATCTATATGTATTTTTAACGTTCAGACAGCATCTTTCTTCCCAAAGAGGTCCGTTTGTATACATACAGAACTAGGATGCTCAGCACACAGGTGACCCACACAGTGGTGCCTACCTTTGGTTAGAGAATGAATTCCAAGCTTCACTTGCGAGAAATTCCCACTTCCTATTTCTCCTCTGACTCGATAGAAGCCAATTCTCTTTCCCAGGGTTAATTCCTTCACCACTTTTTCATTCTGGGACATATCCTGCATTAATTTCTCAAATGGGGTCAGCCTGTGCTGCCTGCTCTCTTCATCTCCTCCAAAGCACTCCGGGTGCCCATCATCTTCTCCGCTGTCCTCACGATGCCACCTGGAATAGTGGTGTTTTCCAAAACTTCCTCCATTCATATATCCTGTTGTCATAGTCTATAGGGTAATCACTTCCCCATTTAACAAGATGTCTCAATAAGGAGTTTAAATGAAAATTCTGTATGAATATGCAATCCTGCACATAATGGACACTGTGAAAAACTTATCAAAAAAGCAGCTTACTGAAAGTCCAAGGATTAATTTGGAAATTACTTCAAAAACAAATCTGGCATATCTATGTATTGGAGTTGTGTTCAAAATCAGAGATAAAACTGGAAGCTGTTTACATCCATCTCTCACTAACAGATTTAGTATGTCAGGATCTCTTCATCTACAAGGTAAAAGAAGCTTTGCAATTAAAACTGTAAACTTTGTGCAGGAAAGTGGCTGGTTGCTCACTGTCTATGCACTACATTTGACACATGCAAAACATTTGACACAAATTTTCAGGTTTTAGCTTGCTGCCTTGAAAACTAACTTGATAGATAAAGCTCAGACAAACAGCTGATTAACTACTCTGAATAAATCCAGATGCTTCCCGTTCATTGTGAATAGCTGACCTTAAGAATGTAGTTCTCCTTGATTCTGGTACCAGTCCAAGAGATGAACGTAGTGTTTGCCTTCGATTCATTCTTCAGCCTGTGAGCTTGTCACTGTGCCTTGGAAATGCTGCTGTGCCTTGAAGCCTTGCTGTAAAAAGTTTGTTGCTCCCCTGTTTCCTCCTCATGGCAGGTTTAGAAAAGCAACTGATCCTGGAAGATGACAGGAAAAGCATAATCTGTGCACCAGGGAAAAGAACGCTGCGCCTCAGTATCCCTGCAGTCACATGGCAGGACAATACAGGATTAAGTAACTGCAATGTCACGTTAACCCTCCTTTATTTAGATGAGCTTTCTTTAACGCCTTGAGCCTTCTCAAAATTTTGCCAGACGCATGGTGTTCCTAAGCAGACAGATGAAGAAAGTCATTAAAACCTTTACATAACAGCCATACGCTTCACTAAATGACAGCACAGCACACACCATTTCACCAATTTAACTCTGTTTGGCAGCACAAAGAAGTCTGTATTCTAAATATACAATTACTTACTTTTAAAGCAGTACAACATTTTTTTTTCTTATTTACCTTTCTTCTTTAACCTTGAAAAATGGGAGTTGATCAGCAACTGCTAATCAAGCAGCTGCACCCGAAGGCAGTGAGCCTTGCCCGAAAGCTTTGAGATAGCGCAGGCGGTGGACACGCTCACCTCCCCTGCTTTCATCCTGCAGCACAACCCGACTGACGAACACGGGAGACACCTCACTGCCGTCGTGCAGATTCACCAGACTGAGGGGGAGAGAATTAGACCAGTAACTCAATGCCTGGAGCTTAGGGAAGGTAGACAGTCACCTAAGGTGCCACGCTAGAAGACGGCATGTGACACTGCCAGGTGGAGCTGCCCTCTAAACCCCAATCTCCTGTGTGAGAAAAGAGAAGGAGAGGCCAAAGGCACCACATAAGGGCACAGAAAAGGCAGCTGGTGACAATTTCATTAAATGGGAATTGGAGTGGCACAGAAGCACTCGGCTGCTTCTACAGGGAGGCCGAGGCGACAGACCCAGCCTCCAGGAGGCTGCTCCTTGCTCTGAGATGCATGTGAGTGATTTTGCAAGTTGCTTCACCTCTCCATGCTACGGCCTGGGGAGAGGCAGAGAACCTGGCTTCTCCTCGCCCTCAGCGTACAGGAGGCTCTGTCACTTCTCCCTGTCACTTCTCTGAGCCAGGGATGCTTCTTACTGTGCATGCTGCAAACTTAGGGCTGGCACAGTTTATGACTGGAATGGAGAGAAACTGTACTTGTTCCATGATGCCTTTGAACTCTTGTTACTCTTTGTTTTACCCCTGTTTGAAGAAAAGGGCTGTTTTCATGGTTGACAGAAAAAGTATAAAATAATAATAAATAATCATATGTTATTCTCTGGACCTAAATAGAGTCAAAACTCTGACAAGTACTGTATGTGTACAACAACTGTTGGCCAAATCCTGAAATTATTTGTAGAGGAGAGACTGAGTAGCAAATGAACAAAGCCTTCATTATTCTCCCATAAAACCAGCCTCACTTAACACCAAATGTTCCTTCTAACTTTATTATTTGATACCAAGGAAGAAAAATCTATGTGGAAGCAACCCAAAATCCCACCTAAACCCAAACCTTATATTCTCTATTTGTTCTCCTTCTTCATTTGGGGAAAGGGTGATTTCTTGCAGGTTTGCCTGAATTCTGGCCCATGGTTGTTTTCTGTTTTAACCTGTTCAACACAATTTTAAGAGTGTTTTCGGTAACAAAAAACTTGTTATATGAAGCTCAACTGTATTTCACAGTTTTAACGGTGGACAGCACTCTGGCAGAGCAGGGCTTTTGGAAGCCACCTGTCTGCTGTACACCACCGCAGTGATTTGGATATTAGAGAGGCCAAATTCTGTTCCAATTCTGCTGTTTGATCTTAAGGAAAACCACAGCAGCTCTGGTTGTCCATACAAAAGGGCTGGAAAATCCTGTGAGCAATGTCAGCGATGTCATGTACAAGCTACAAGCTATTATTTAATTAAATATCTTTGGATGGGCAGCGACATTCTCACACCTTACCAAAGAACAGCTGTAGCTTATAGCTATAACCTGAGCACTCAAGAGTGCAAACAAACAAAAACAAACAAACAAAAAAACCCAAAAAACCCACCTCCCCAGGATGCTCTGAATAGCTGCATCTTATGAATGCCAGCCTATTCAGCATTAGAAGTCACCCAGCTAAAGACTATGTTTTGCAAAAATAATCAGGGCCTTTGCAGTTAACTGGCTGTACAGAAAGGGCTGACCATGTAAGAAGGATTTCTTTCAAACAGCGCTGGACAAGCCCCTCCTAAATACATTCAGTAAGGGCAGAGAAGGCAGCTAGCCCAGTCTATGTGAACAGTCAGTATCAGAGAGACAAAAACACCACATGGGAACGCCAGGACCTTGCGGCAACAGGGATGTCAAGAGAAAGGCAAAACTGCATTAAGGCACCAGCACATGGCTCTTCCGGAATTTGCCCTTGCCCAGTTTCTCCTGGGGCTCAACGTGCTCTTTTTTAGAGCACAGCCTACCATTAATCTCTCTTTCAGGCTTCCCACTAATTGTCAACTCTGCAATCTCCTGGCATGTGGCCAACTGGCTAGGTTTCCCCTGCCTTTTAAGATGAGCTATTTCCGTATTCCTGGTGTTAGCAGAATATATACCATCTATTTATGGCCTATGTTCCTTCCTGTAATCTAAACCAGTAGAATCCACCCTGATATCATACAAAAGGGCACTGACTGTAAAAGAAAATAATTCTAAGCAAGAAGGAAGAAATAAGGGAAACAGAAGTCATCCAAATACAATGAAGAACAATGATTTATTTATTTTTTTTTTTCTCCAGTCTGGCTGGCTGGAGAGCTGCAAAACCTCAGATGAATTTATCTGCCCAAATTATTTATTTAAAAAACAAAATAAACTAGAAACACTACAAAAAAGCCACACAAGGCAGAGTTATAGATGTAACAAACCTTTAAGACCTGTGCCAGCCCAACACTGCTCTTGTTTAAACTTGCTTTTCAGGTATTTCCAGGTACTGACATTCTGGTCCTATTCTCAGAAGTGCTAAATACCCTCAGGCTTCAGCTGCAGGCTCAGTTTAAAACCTGCATCCTAGCTCTAAGGAAATTTAGAATGAAAGGAAAAAGGATCAAACCAAAAACCAGATGACTGGATATATGGACTTTGGTTCCTAAAATCCGATCTTGGCAGGTATATAAAAGTGTCCTGGTTTTAAGAAACTTTGAATGGAGCATGTTGAAACATAGAAGCAATCACACAAGGGCTCCAAGCAAATTGGTCTCTTTTATTAAGCCTGTCTTTCAGAGAGGCAAAAAGCCATTCAGCTTTGTGTGCTTAAACTGCTGCAGCTCCTATTACAGTGAACGTGAAACAAGTCACACTGGATGCTCTCCTACCACTCAAATCCTCAGAGTGACAGGGTTTTTTTATGAGGATGCCACTGCATATTGCAATACATTCACTAGAGTTCCCTTTTCAGCCCCTCTGCTGCCTCTCCTGAGGTCAGCAGGATTTTGGAGCTATTTCCCAAGAGTAGGGGATTAGCTCGATTTGTTTGACTTCCCTTGAAGGACAGCTTGTCTCCTGCTTAGTATGTTATACACACTGCGAGCCAACTGTGGAACAAAACTGAATTTAAAGTAGCAGGGATTTTTTTTTTAAGTCATCCATAAGAAAAATATTGACCCTTTTTTTTTAACCATAGCTTTGAAAGTTCAGTTATTGCAAGACATACCAACAACCTAGTATATTCCTATGCTTAGAAGACCTATCTTTTACAGAGGGGACAGCCCAGCAGAACAGTTGACAAGACCTGTACCACAGACCAAACACGACACAAAAGGTCTCCTGTGCAGCCACACACCACATCACTGATACAGGGAAAGCAATAGCTCCACTGTTGTACTTTTGCTCAAATAATATTGGTTCAGTGCATGGCTGTCATGGTTGAAGGAAACCATAGAATCATAGAATGGTTTAGGTTGGAAAGGACCAGGTTGCCCAAGGCCACGTCCAGCCTGGCCTTGAACACCTCCAGGG
>NW_009646851.1:20600-35351 GCF_000708025.1 Charadrius vociferus | reverse complement strand
TTCTCTTCTCCAGGCTGAACAGCCCCAGCTCTCTCAGCCTCTCCTCACAGGAGAGGTGCTCCAGCCCTCGGATCATCCTCGTGGCTCTCCTCTGGACACGCTCCAGCAGGTCCATGTCCTTCTTATGTTGTGGACTCCAGAGCTGGACGCAAATCAATGTTTGTTCAGGATTTGCCCAAGTACATTTTTTTGATTTGAATAAGAAGCACTCTCAGTGTTATTTCTGTGAATGCCAGAAAATAGACTATGTAAAATAAGCACCCCAGAGCTTTGTATGAATTGTTAAAAAAGATTCAAAACCCACAATATAGAATCATAGAATGGTTTAGGTTGGAAGAGACCTTAAAGATCATCTAGTTCTAATCCCCCTGCCATGGGCAGGGACACCTCCCACTAGTCCAGGTTGCTCAAAACCCCATCCAACCTGGCCTTGAACACTTCCAGAGAGATGGGGTATTCACAACTGCTCTGAGCAACCTGTTCCAGTGTCTCACCACCCTCACATTAAAGACTTTCTTCCCAATATCTAATCTAAATCTACCCTCTTCCAGTTTGAAGTCACTACCCCTCGCCCTATCACTACACTCCCTGACAGAGTCCCCCTCCCCATCTTTCCTGTAGGTCCCCTTTAGGTACTGAAAGGCCGCAATAATGTCTCCCCAGAGTCTTCTCTTCTGTGGGCTGAACAACCCCAAGTCTCTCAGCAGAGAGGTTGTTCACAGCAGAGGTGCTCCATCCCTCTGATCATTTTTAAGGTACTACTCTGGACCCGCTCCAACAGGTCGATGTCTTTCCTGTGCTGAGAGCTCCAGAGCTGGATGCAGTGTTCCAGGTGGGGTCTCATGAGAGCAGAGTAGAGGGGCAGAATCACCTCGCTTGACCTGCTGGCCATGCTTCTTTTGATGCAGCCCAGGATACGGTTGGCATTCTGGACTGCAAGATATAGCACAGTTATAGGCTGAACGCAGACCTGTATGTTCCCAGCTAAGGTAGGAGGAAATAGGACCAGCGCATTGACTGTGGAGAGCCTCAGAAACAACTTGCTCTCTCTGCCCAGGCTCACATGCCACCCATTTCAGTACATCCCAGAATTAACTGTTAGTTACATGATCCATATCATTCTTAACCTTGTAAATATCCTTGCTTAAGACAAGACATTGTTTTTCTGCACATGGAATATTTACATATACAGCAGCTCTGACCAAGGCAATATAAAACAACACTGTACAGACTTTTATAACCGTGCAAGTATATGTGTTGTACCAAATGGAAATAAGAGTTGTTTAGGACAGTGAAGTGGGGGACAGGCCCCATACAACAGACTATACATAAGCTCTATTTACTTTTTCAGTTAAATGAAAGCCTATTTGTTTAATACAAGATATATACCACAATATTGTAAGAGAATCACTGCAACACGCATTGTAGTGAGTTACAGCACTCACTTCTTCCACCACCTCATTTAACACATTTCAGGTTGTGACAAGGCACAATGGTACCAATAGGTAAGTGACTACCTATGGGTCACACTGTAACAGCAGATCTTCTGAAGGTCTGACACAGCACCTAGAGGGCAGTCACCTTCACTTCTTCCACACACCTCCCAGTGCTGCCACACAACAACCTGTGGACACAGGGTAACTCCAGTCGCTTGTGGCAAGCTGTGCCAGTACATCAACTAGAGTCAAGTCAAAGCACTCTGCTGTCCTCCATGCATATCTTGGGCCACAGATGCAAGACTACCTTCAAGATGGCAAAGTGAAACAGAAGGCTAACAAAAAATAATATTAAAGAACATGGACTCTATTAGTTTTCCTGCTGCACATTACTTGGTGAAACAGAACAAAGACACCTTCAATGGTTTCCATGCAAAACCTCACTTGATGGCCACAGCACCAAGGGGGGAAGCAGGAAGAGGTAGCAAATGCTTCTATTCTACTGACTCCTTCAGCACAACAAAAGACCTACTCTACATGCTGCTGCCAAACCGAAAAAAAAATAAGAAATCCTAGTGTGAAAAGGGGAAAAAAAAGCCTACCAAAAAAACCCCACCCTGGAACATGCTAACTCTAGCCCACAACTTATTCTACGATTGTAACTAAGAGGAGAAGACAACGGACTTTGCAGCCTATTTAGAAGTTTAATAAGCCTGAGCCCTGCATACTGAAGCAGAAAACAGGTGGATGCTTGAATCAAGTGCCCTCCCCCAACCTCATCAGAAAGACTGAAACCCTCATCTTTTGGGTTGATCCCACATTCATTCTGGGATGGACCCCTAAAGACAAACATGGATATTTCCCTGAAGGAACCTGAGCTCTCACTCAAGGATCTTACCTGACCGGCCCGCTCCCTGAGCCGCTGATGGGAGCATGGAGAGCATCTCTCAGCAAAGGTCACCATGGCAGAAGATTATGGGTCCAAGCAAGATCCCAAATTCATTTAGTCTAACTTCCTTCTTGCCAAGAGCAGAGACAAGAAATAGAGGAAAAACCCACAGGTGTGCCCTAATCTGTGACCTGCCCCTAGAAGATCTCACCATGACCTCTAATAGGTAGTCACTGGCTGTGTCCAGGGAGTGCAACAACCTGGCCCACAGAGAGCCACCTAGCAGGTGGACCATCAGCCTGGACTGGACTGGTGCTTACCTGCCAAGCAATATCTGTATCAGCGTCTGCATGACAGAAGCAGCTCAGAGGAGTCCTGCAGGACCACTGACAGGCAGTTCATGCAATACAGGTATTGGAGTGCAGCACAGACTCACCTTTCCACCTCCTCAGGTGTTATCTGCTGACAGACTGGAATAAGCTCTTGGAGGAGAACATCAAGGAAGACAGGCTGCACAGAGCCCTCAGCACTGCAATCTAAGCCTGTAGTGCCAGCTGAGCTGACACCAACACAGGGTGGGTACAGCCCACATTGTGGAGTTTAACATCAAATACACGGTCTGCAGACTGTATGGGGTACATTGAAAAGAAAACAAATGCACAACAAGCAACGTAATACAAACTATACTAGGCTAATACAGTAAAACCTGTGAAGTAGAAAGTAAAATATGGGGAAAAAAAATCCCTTTCATCCTTTTGCAGCATTGCATGACAGAAACAGCTTCCGAGATAATTAATTAGTCTTTGAATTGCACAGAAACTTGCATTAAAAGGAAAGACAAAAAAAGAATTTATTAGTAGAACCCATTGATTTCCTACGTCTTTGAAATACATGGGAGGGATTAATTTGAAGTCTGACTGCATTTTGAAATTAAATTTACCCTCTCACAACTTTAACCTGGCCAGTCTCTTCTATTTCTTTCCCTGAGGTATAAGGCAAATAGGTCAATTTGCCATGGAATTGTTCTTCCAAGGTAAAATGAGCTTCCATTAAACATGTATTCTGAGGCAACAGAGATGCAACGAAGTCTTTATTAGCCTTTTAAATAACAGGACAAAATTTACATCTAATTCAATTACTTCACTGAAAATGAATATGACTCATAGGCTTTCAGTGAAAAGAAAATAAATTATCTGGAAAAATCAAGCTATAGTACAAGAAGTAAGAAGTAGGGAATACTTTGAGTCCCACTGAAATCACTGAGGAAATAAGTCTTCGCTTATTTCAAGAAATTGACTGTATATTTAGGCAGATATGCATTTCTAAGCAGATGGCATGCAATAAAATCACCCTGCTGTTATTTGCAGGAAAGAGAAACCTAAAATGTGTTTCCATACAAAAGAAAACAGAAAATGTTCTGTTTTATATTGTCTATCACAGTTTTCTTTCACTACTCCCCACTTACTCATTAGATGGGCCGTAGCAATTACAAATAACTCTGGTTACCTCTTATAAGGTAATCAAGTTTAGTTACATCAACATATATGCACTCCTCCAAAGTACTGAGTAGTAAGGCTAAGTATTCATAAGGTAAATTTTAAGTGGATCTGGACAGAAGATAAGCAGTTGCTATTATTTTCCAGGGAGGTATCTGGAAAGAGATAAATCCCGCACTGCACTTTGAAATGCACTCTATGCTGCCTGGCATTTCCAGTTTTTCAGAGTAATGTCTGAGATGTTTGAGATTTATCCTGAATTGGCATTAACAAGCCACTGCATTACAGTAATTATATTACTGAGCCTGACTAAAGGAAGGTGTAGATGCAAACGTACAATATCCACATAAAAGCAGCAGGAGCCATGGAGAAACAGAGCAATGCCATAAAGACTGTCTGCTTGCTTTTACAAATGCTGAAGAATAAAGAACTATGCCCTGAAAGCCTCATCGCAACTGCTCTTTCCTTGCCAATTTTAAATGCCCCAATGTGACTGCAGTACTGAGAACTTCTAGAACATTTATAGAAAAATCTACATAGAAAGACACGTATTTGTACCTCTTACCTAACTGCCAATAGATTGGAAATTTCTAGAACCCATCAGAAAATAACACCGAGATGGAAAAAAATCCCAGCCATATTTCTCTAGTGATATACGAGCATGCTGCCTTCTCAGACTGACGTGGTGCTCTCACCATGCAGACCACCTGCTCCTCACACCGGCTCCTGCCTCTCAACCTCTATTTGGATACCACAGACTGAGAAACCTCTGCACCCGGGAGTGCCCCGCTACCAGGTCTGACATCCATATGTCCTTCCCGACCTTTGCAGGCACACAGCCATGCAGTGGAATAAGCATAAGCTCACCAGAATCGCTGAAGCTTCAACTAACCTCTGGAAACTGCTTAATGCATAGTAAGTCTTCAAGACTCACCAAGAAGCTTATCAGGAAGCAATCTGATCTTATTTGACATCCTACAGGTCATAAGTTACTAATCTCTGAACATCAAAGAAATGGTGCCCATTAAAGACTGCTTCCACTGGAGTGAGAACAGAAGTGAAATTAGGACAGATATTTTTGAAACTGGCATCTAGAGAAACAGTATAATGGCAACAAGCAACATTCAAGACAGCCTACTGCCAGTTCTCTCAGCTTCAGCTGCTGTGGTGCACACTAAGGATCCTAAGTGAGGGATATTAACCCGGACAAGATGGAGCACAACTCTAGATTTTACTCTTTTTTCACAACCTTGGCTTCAGTATTGCAGCTAAATGCTTTGACATGCATCCTAAAATAAGCCTTTTTTTTTTTTTTTTTTTTTTTTTCCTTCTTTCAAACTTGTCTGCTTTTGGAGCCTTGAAAAGTTCATAATATTGTCTCTCAAAGCAAACTTCCAAATACAGTAGTGTGTGCCGAGGAGCCTGTAACCCAACACGTTTGGGCCTTGTCCTTCTGCAAGGATCAGCAGGGAAGCCAGGGTTTGAGGGCAGGGAAGGCTGCCAGTGTCTGGGAGCAGGCACAGACCAATAACCCTCTTGCTGGCAAAGTGCAGAAGAGCAACACCTCAGAGGGTCGAGCAATACACAGCTTGCTACTGACCCACTGAAAGTCAGGGTCATGCTAAAAAGCTGCTGCATCCCAAATCCCTAAAACCATCCTGCTTTTCATATCACATGTGAAGTGCAAAAGCTTTCCTGACTTGAATGAATATTAATGTTAATAAATTTTGCTAGTATTTAACTTCATTAGCTAATCTTATTGAGATTTGTTGAGTATCTGTCCTGGAATACAGACTATTATTTCTGTCAAACTGAAGACTTACATAAACTGTGTTCCATTAGGAGGAATAGTGCAAATCTGAGTATCCAGCAGCATTAGGAAACCAGTCAGTGTTCTTTCCATTTAATTTTTCTAATTAAATCAATTGGAAAAGGAACTGTTGTTCCAAAGATTTTTGGAATTGCTAAATATATATCATGTGGCATTTGAACCGCCATACAGAAGATTGTAAAAATTACCACACAGAAGACCACAAAATGTCTCAAAAGCTAAGACACATGATACTCATTAAAATTTTAACAAAATAACACATTCAATGTACCAGTTAGGGGACCAGATTTTGACAAACTTGCAAAAATGGAAACTAAGCTTAAGTCCAACTCTATGGTATTACACAGATACAAATTACATTCCATGGTTTCAGAAAGCGTAGGTTCAGTAATGAAGCAAAAAGCCAAGACATGCAAAAGTACAGCATAAACCAATTTTAGAATATCTTTAAAGCATAATCTTCCCTGCAAACGTCCACTCCCCTGATGCAGAGAGTTACACAGCATCTATACTTTCAGAACCAGCATTCATGTGACACGACCCTAAATCCCAAGTTTATGCCACAGCCTATAGCTAAGTTACTCCAGTTCCTCACCTTCCCTCTATTTGAAGAAATCTGCAGAAGAATTTCAGATTAGAATCCAGAAATGCATCGGAGAATAGAGACAGGCAGAAGAGTTTAAGCTATTCCTATTAGACTAGAGTTCTGAAATAGCAATCTATTTTTAAATAGATGACAATATAATGCTTCTAGCATTTCATTCACTGACTAATCTATCCTGGATTTGCTTAGTGCTCTACCACTTTCTAGCAGCCTTCTATCAACACAAGAAAAAGTAGCTGCCGGAGTGCAGCAGAACTCAATGAAAGGGAAAAAACTCTCCAGTTTCATTTTACTTTGTAAAGTAGGAAAAAAAAAAAACCAACAGGAAAAAAATCAGTGGTAGTAGCTTATAATTAGTCTGTAAAAAAAATAAAGACAAAGAAAATGTAGAGAGTCAAAATACTATGAATCTGTACTACTTTAATGGTGATAATTTTGTGAGCACAACAGATTTTTTTCCATTTATCGTTACAATTAAACTAGAAAATCTATGAGGTGGGGCTTTTGTCAAGACACTTAAGAATGAAACTGCTGTTTAAGTGGTATGCACATGAAACTGTATGCTCACAGGAAAAAAAACCCTGACTTTAAAACCGTAATGATGCTTTTGTATAATACTACAGGGAACACACATCACAGTGTCACTCACTGTTCAAATGACTGCACATTTAAAAATATGAAGTTATAAGGCCTGCTGAGGTTTCTATGATAGCCTTTGTGAATAGAGGAAAATGGGAGCAAGAGATACAGAACAGCCTGTTCAGGTTTTCCAAACTGAGCAGGCTAACACCATGAGGCCAGCGAGACAAAACAAGGTGAGAAGTGCTTAATGTTGCCCTGAAATCTGAACGCAGTATGGCTGGCAGTTGAGAAGGTCACATTCTCTCAGGACAAACTCTGTGACTTGGTCAGGTGCTGGACAGGATGGCAGCCTGGGCATGGCCAGAGCCCCTGGCAGTAAAAGGCCAAGTTTCCACGTGATGGATGCATCACCCCTGAGCTCTACGGCATGATGGCAACTCTTTTGCTGAGAAGGGTACCTTTCCACCGTCCTGATTACTAAAAAAGTACATTACTATAAAAAAATACAATTTACAGTGAAGAACTGTAAACTCAAGATCAAAACCTTTTATTCTTCACAGCACTTTATAAGTGACATTACATCGTTTTAGCACTACAAAGTGACAGCAGAAAATAGGTCTGGAAATGAAGACATGCAAAGAGTTGCAGTATTTGCAGTAACAGATAGCTATATTTACAGGTAAGAGGGGACTTTGACTTTTTTGATCTCCTACACCCTCAATTTAGAAACCATGTTCCTTTAAGGGTCTGAAACCTCTCAGGTAGAAGACTCACAATCAGCTCCTGAAGAAGTGTATTGGAAGCAATTCTTCAGTAAGCAGCTCAGAGTAAGCAGGACACCATCTTTAATTTTGCCTGATGACATACCACATGAGAACAGTCAACCCTGCCTTGAGCTGGAACTGCCTGCTTCGCTGACACTAAGCTTTTCAGCATCTAACATAAAGATTAACAGATTCTTCTGGCTCCTCCAAAGCTTGGTATCTGACTGAACCTTCATCAACAATATTTGCTCTCCTGTCTCTCCACAGCAGCAGCATTTTTCAGTGCCACAGCACTAGGTGAGAGAGAAAAAGAAAGAAAATGCATATCTCTTGCATTGTCTTCATAAAATTAACACTTAAACCCAGCTAATCACACCACTTAATCTGGTGGCAACATGCAGAGCTCAGCAGGACTGGAAAGAGATTATTTTCATAACCTCTAAATCATATGGCTGGCATGAATGAACAGTTTACTGCAAGAAAGAACTTCATCCATTTTTGTCTCTCATTTTTAAACCTGGGTGCACCACTAACCACTCAAAAGGCAAAGATACAGTAATTTACCACAGAGATCCTCACAGTGCTCAACATAAAAACCCAGAGAACTGTTATTCTGAAAGCATGCTCCCATCTCAAAACCAGCATCAAGCCTACATCCTGCACCCCCTGCACTCTCTGTATAGAACTCCAGAATTTTGCATAGACATGATACAGAATTTAATAAGTACACCATTTGTGGGCACTATTAAATCAAAAGAAAAGCAAAAAGACAAGCTCTCCTTCCATGCTGTGCTCTCTTCTTGTTCATGAAAATAAAATTAGATGCGCCCATAGGCTAACTTATTGTTCACTCTAGGCAATGTCACAGTTCCTGCTTACTACCCCTGATGACAATACTCCTGATGTTCCTTTAAGTTGTTTTTCACATTTTTCCATTTTAACAAACAAATGCACAAAATTACTGCTTGTACATACAGTTCACTTTGGAGCAGTAAACAGCTAAAGCCAACGGCTTTGGTGAGTTGTTAGGGTATGCTTAAAAAGCACACAAAGATGACCACAAAATTTCATAAGCTGTGGGAATTGAAAGATTGCTGGAGGAACCAGGCTGCTAGCCTGATGGCTGAGATGCAAACGATGAAGTCTCATTTCTGATGAAGATGGAATCTATTCACCTTTTCTATTTTATTACCAACACAGAATTTCTGATCATGTAAAGCATGCCCTTCTCTGAACAAGCTCTAGCACCTCAGTGTCCCTTCTGTAGTGAGGGAACCAAAACTGAACAAAGTATTTGAGATGTGGCCTCACCAGCGCAGGCAACAAAGCTGGTGAGGGGTCTGGAGCACAAGTCCTGTGAGAAGCAGCTGAGGGAACTGGGGTTGTTCAGCCTGGAGAAAAGGGGGCTGAGGGGAGACCTTATCACTCTCTATAACTGCCTGAAAGGAGGTTGTAGTGAGGTGGGGGTTGGTCTCTTCTCCCAAGTACCAGGGTGATAGAAAAAGAGGAAATGTGCTCAAGTTGCACCAGGAGAAGTTTAGATTGGTATTAGGGAAAATTTCTTCACTGAAAGGGTTACCGAGCATTGGAAGAGGCTGCCCAGGGAGGTGGTTGAGTCATCATCCCTGGAGGTATTTAAAAGATGTGTAGATGTAGTCCTGAGGGACGTGGTTTAGTGGTGGTTTTGGCAGTATTAGGATAATGGTTGGACTCGGATGATCTTAAAGGTAGAGACCAAAATGATTCCATGAGTCTATTCTATGCTTCTATTCTATGATTGCAGATTGCTGCCCCCCCAGCCAACCCCCATTTTTATACTGAGCATGAGGTCGATGGTACGGAACATTCCTTTGGCCAGCTTGTCCTGTCTGTGCTCCCTCTCAGCTTCTACAGGAAGCTGAAAAAGTCTTTGCCTAATGTAAACATCACTTAGCAACAGTTTAACCAATATGTGTTATCAACATTATTCTCATATTAAATCCAAAACACAGCAGCTACTAGAAAGAAAATTAGCTCTATCCCAGGTGAAAGCAGGACAATTTGCTAATTCTGAAATTCTTGTATTACAATACCAAATTTAAGTCAGAATTCTGAGCTTTCTTTGAAAAGTTCTGTAATACTATTGAATCAGATTAAAAACATTTATACTGGGACTTCTAAGATGGCCTGATGAAGCTGAGTTCTCTTCCTTCAGCCCATGAGAGAATTCTTGTTCTAATCTAGTTGTCTTTCAATTATTATTTTAGAATTTTTTATTCTTATTTCTGACATACTAATTCAAGGAAGATAGAAAAAATAATGTAAATAGAGGAGTTTTTTCATCCTTCCTCAAATGGTTTCACCAGATGACCTGGTATTTGCACTCCAAGATACAGACAAAATAGACACCTTTTGAGCATCTGCATATCCCATCTATACAGAAACACATTTGCCAGTCCCTCTGTTAGCAGAATTTCTTACACATATGAAAATTATGGCAGCAGATGTAAAACTTGCCTACAAATACAAACAAAATCAGAGTCCAAATCAGCTTTAAAATTCAGGAGGCCTCTACAGACAACGCCTGTTCACATCATTGAAAACCCTCACATACACCATGTTGTATTTACTGTTGGGAGTACTAGCGGAGACCAAAACCAAAAGTGAATTCCCAGTGCTAGAGCTGCCAAATTTTGGGATTTTTCACAAAGCATTTCTGAACGATAAATTTCTGTGGAACTGTATTGCAACTAATTGTCATCTCAGTATCTGCCAGCTGAAGCTCAGGTGGCTGGTGGAAAAAGACTCCGATATGAGCAGGGAATTGTGTCTCATTTTCATGCTGTAGCAGTCAGAACACCGGCTCTTCTGTAACATCATTTTGTATAGACTACCAGTCACAACATTAAGATTGCTGCTGAACGTGCAAGACTTCAAAGCCCAGACACATTTACTGAATGCATTCTCCAAAACTAGCTCTGACTTTAAACTTTTCTCAGCATTTCTTCTAACATTTGCAGATAACTATACTTGTCTCTAAGGTGACCTGAATGGCAATATCAAATCAGAAGAAAGGCTTTCTCCTTGCATGGACATACATGTCAGAGAAGTACAGGCTACTTCAGTGGAAATAGTGAAACAAAAGCAGGGTGAGATGCAAATGTGTGACCTCAAGGGCTCTTGCTCAACCTTTTTGCCCTTGACTACAGCCGTGAATCCAACATTTCCATTTCACATCCTTCTGATCCCAAATTCAACTAAATCTTACAATATACCTATCACACAGACATGTACGTAGGCAGATAGCCACCACAGACTCACCCATGCAATATCCAAGGAAGACCACTAATCCCCAGAGAATGAGGGATTGCTGGAATTCCTCTTCCCACATTGGCTCTGACCACCACCAAAGCACCTGCCGCTGCTACCATAGGCTTTTCACTCCTGACAGACTGCCAGTGCTTGTTCCTCACTTGCCTGAAGAGAGCAAAGCATGGAGTGGAGGTCAGTGGAAACAGCTTCTCCCATTCACTCCCAGATGTTGTAGACCCAACAGTTGCAGCACTTTCCAATTAAATATTGCGGTCACTGTGGGCAGCTCAGTTCAACACAGCATGTTGAAAATCATTCAGTGTACTCATTCAGCCATGCAAATGCTTTTATTGCTAAGAAGCGCTCAGATCAGACTGAACAGAGGAAAAATAACCAAGAGGAAAACAAGAAAACTGCCAAGGCAGGCTTTTCTCTGAAGGAAACAATTTCTGAAACAACACATCTTTTAAGGAAGCTACATTCTTGTTGTGAGCTAGTAATGCATTGGCTCTACTTTCAAGTTTCCTTGATCCCAATACCTTTTCCCTATGAATAGCATAAGAGTCAATATCCCAAGACGGTTTCTTTTTTTTTGTAAGTGTCCTGTATTGGCTCATCTGTCAGTTATGTGGAGCTGACAAAGACAACTGATTTTCTTTAAAGAACCTGAAGTTATTCTACATCTGGACTAAAACAACTTTCATATGTTTTTAAACAAACCAAACAAAACAACAGAACCTGGGTGAAAAGAGCTACTACGAAGTAGACTTGTGACTGGAGCACCCACTCAGACTTTGGTGGTGTGGAATCCCTGTCCTAAACCCTGAAGAAAGGTTTCAGATGCAGTTTTTCACCACGCAGGACAATGCTGTCACTGCTCAACTATCCTATAGGCATGCCTTGAAAACTGTAAGCACCATTAAAGCAAGTTTCTAGAAGGGTGGAGGGAGGACAATTCACTGACTGTGATGTAGACCCATATAGAAATTTATACATAAAATTTACGTACCAGACTATCACCCCTGTCATGTGAAGAAAAGTAAAAAAAAAGTTTCTCATCAGTGGGCTTATGGGAATAGCTCTATGCAAAATACTCAAGTGAAGCAATGTGATGTTTAAGCAAGAATTAAGCCTTAACTGCAATGTGTTTGTTCTCATCATTGAGTATAGAAGTTTTGGCAACTCCAATGTATATTCCCATATATATTCAACATATTTTGCTTGATGACTACTTTTTCACATGAAATGTAAGGCTAGTTTCTGGGTATCTCTTAACTTCAAGCCTTCCTTTTTCTGCCAAACATATCCTCAGGAGGTCATCAAATCCTGGGTCACCAGAGACCAAGAGCAGCAAAGAGGATGATATAATCCACATCTGGGAAAAAGGCCAAACCCAGCTCTTACTGATGCTCCAGCACTTTGATTCTGAAGGGAAACCTGCATTTTTTTTTCCTCTGTAGCAAGATAGCAGCTGTTTCAAACAGCATCAAGCAGCTAAAATGGGTCTGGAACAGAAAAAAGCACAAGGGATAAAAAAAAATACCAAACCAAAACCAAGGAAGAATAAGCAAGAAGGCTTTGAAATAATATACTTTAAAAAAATCTTAATTCCTGATGCAAGTTGTCAATGTTAATTACAACTGAACTGTTGTCAAGAGAAATCTCCTCCACCAAACGGAGCTGATTACACTTCAAATTAAGATAAAAATCAGTCATTGATATGCTGCAGAAGAGTTGACACTTTGCATTAGCACTACTTCTGAAATGCTTTTCTTTGGCATTTTTTAAAAATCTGATCCTGCTAGAATCTGAGCATTTTTCAAGATGTCGTGAATGTCCCCAGCCTCAGGAGAGCCCTCCATGTGCACCCCCAGCCTCTAGATGACACTCACAGAAATGCAGTTCCAGTGATAAATGCAATTACAAGTCCTTAAGGATGTGAGCACAGCTGCCTTCTCCCCTTGCTGCAGCAGCACAGATGAAGGAAGCCTCCACTGAATTTGATTCCTTCCAAGCAAAAGGATACAATACATACAGCCACAAAGGCCTGCAATGATCACGTTTAGTGTGGTGATGCAGCTGTGCAGGCATAAACAAGCTATGGACTATGACACAAGGGGCAAGTTGTCAGTAAATGCCTCAGAGCTTTTCCAGGTAGCTCTTCCCGAGAGTGGAAAGCATGACACTCAGAACGGCTGATGATTCCTGGAAAACTCAAATCCCCATGCCCCTCTGGCATGCTCTTTGGGAGCTCAAGCAGCCTTGTGCACTGCTGAGAGTAAGTACTAATGCTCAAGAGATTTACTGCTTTGCTCATTCTAAGACTGTGCTTTTCAAGAGGGGATAGAGTTTTACAGTATAGGCCTAAACAAGCAGCTAGCACAGCAGATGACATTCACTCTGAAGCTTTAGCTCTTTATCCAGACAACCTGCACATGTTATTTGCACCTACAATCTTGTGCTTTGCTGTGTTGATAATGATGATCTTTATGAAGGTAACAACAATGAGAAGCTACTAAAACAGAAAATATGAAACAGCAGCTGATATTATGTTCACAAATCAACTTTTATACCTTTCAGACCAGTAGAACCTTTTAAATGCTATTTTCACTCTTGCTCCCAAAACTACTCTCTAGTAAGATACATTAGAAATTCACGTCAGAGCTACAGGCAGAGGATTAAAACAATTTTTTGAGAACTGTTTTCTCCTTCCACCCCATTCTTAGAAAGAAAAACATAAGATACTGTAAATCTAGAAACCAGAATTCCAGGGGCAGAGGCAATCACTTACAGTAGCACACATCTCAGGATACGTCCTAATGTCATATACCAATTATATAGAAGAAAAAACATGTATGCAAACACAAGTATGTAAAGAATACCAACACTTTGAAAATATAAAAAGTAACTAAATCATCAACAAATACTGTTCTCCAATAGAAGCACCACTTTAACTGGGTGATAAATAGTTGCCTGAAGAATAGATATTTCCAAATACATTGTAAGGGAGCAAACCTGTAATTTTAAATTCAGGTCTCTGGACTGTGGTATTTTGCAGCCTACCAACATCCAAAAGGAAACAATGCCGACAAAGAAGCAATAGCCTCACATTTTTTGACTTACAAAACAGTGAAATGATGAAACTATAAAGCTAAATCCTATCCTGGACCTGAATGCTGGTGCCAGGAGAGCAAACACAGGCCTGGCTACTGCACATGGTGGCCCACAGCCTCCTGGAGCCAGGCAGCTACCGGGGTGACGGGTCCAAGTGGGCATCCAGAGACTGACCATCACCTGAGCGCATTCCAAGCACCACTCCCAGACCAGGAGTGCAGCTGTAAAACTAAGAGGTGATTCCACCATATGGTGCAAGACTGTTGTGCGCAAAATGATGTACAATCTGTTTGTAAAAAAAGTGTACTATTTTGGCATGATGAAGGTATAAACTATAAGGACAAAAATCAGCAGCAAGAGCAAGTTACAGATGAAAACCTGTCAGTAACAGCTGATAGGAGAAGGATTTTTGCACTCTATAGATCTAAATCAAGTACTTGATCAAGAATGGTTTTTTTTATGCTTAAGGCCAACAAAATAAAACCTAATAAAACCAATTTACATTTAATAATGAACTACTTGTTTACAAATTCATAAAATTACATGAGTATGAGATCAGTGCAGCTGTATGCTTTGTGGATGAAACAAACACAGGGTGGGAAAACACAGAGGAAAGAGATGTCCACAGAGGCAGCTTAGGGGAGAGCAGCCCAAGTCCACCCATGCACACAGCAGCATGACACCCCAGGGAAGGTGGCAGAGGCGGAGAAGAGAAAGGACTTTTAGGGTTTATCACCAGGCTGG
>NW_009646851.1:15479-20589 GCF_000708025.1 Charadrius vociferus | reverse complement strand
AAACTGTGTCCTAATGTTCATGCCTGCTCCTCTTATTTGTTTCACTGCATTTGGAAAAGCAAGACTTCCTTTTTAAATGCTAATGAAAATAAGCCACTGGGATTTAAAAACTGACTACTCGTTTTAAATGTTGCATTTATTGATGTTGGTAAGCAACCAGCTCTCCTGCAGTGCAATTATGCCATGCTTGGCCAGAGAAGCGGAACTTTATTTAAGAGCAGAGCCCCAGGCTCAATTCTACCATGTAATTTTTGTACCTTCTGAGTGTGGGACAAGACCTCATCATGAGCTGACAGAGACTCTTCAACTTGACTTCTGCAAAACCAAGTTTCTAAATGAGGATTCTTTGCAACCTGTAACCAATACGAAAAAACAACTTATGCAGCTCTGTCATGTATGAAAACAAAACCAAAAATGAAAAGTAGTGATGGACAGTTCCTCTGCAACTATTAGTGTAGTTTCATGCTGTCTCTCTCAGCCCAGAATTAACTCAATGCATGGTGGCCTAGCAGGGCAGCGAAGACAACTGCCAGCATAATCACTTCCTGCAGGACTCAAAAAAGCGGATTCTTTCAACTGTGCTGTATAGAAAACAACATTATATATGGGCCTGTTGTAGAGGAGAGGGCCGTCGCATTACACAAATGCAGCATCTCCAAGAGGCCACCTTGCACACATGAACTGGGCCTGGTTACCTTGACTTCGTGAAAGCTTTCACTAACACTGAAGTTCATGAGTACATCTCAGCAAACTACGGGAAAAACTATGGAAGTAATAACATAGTAGTTGCAAAATAATAAAAGAGGGATCGATAACTGAGGATCAATTCAAACCAGTAGTTCTCCTGATTTGTTCACTGCCAGACAAGTTTTCAAACACACTCCAATTGCCTTGCAGGGAATACTCAAGTTTTCTAACTTCCTTCCAGATGAAATACTTTCTCGTTTTGCAACAAAAGCTTTAAAAGTCATGATAGTATCAGCACGCATTGTTGCACAGTGTAATAATCAGAGTATCTTAATGAGGGACTAAAGAGTCCTTAAAATTTTGATACAATCTCTAAAACATAAATGGCATAATAATTTAGACTGAGAACAATGATCTATTATAAACACCTGAAAACTATTGGGCTTGGGACACTGATCCAAGTCATACACTGCTATTAGAACAACAAATTGCTCCATGGTTTAACCCTGTGTCTTTCCCAGAAGATTGGAGGTGCATCAGCTGGACTCCATGTCCTATTTTAAGAGAAAGGAAAGGAGAACATTTAAATGAGCTGTTATCTAGCAGCTCAATATTGATGATCTAATTTGGAAACTGGATTAAACTGCATGGATTAACACACCGCTGTACAGCTGCGTGGATTTATGGTTGTCACGACAACCAGCAGAAAATGTATCCCACTAATCCTTTCCGAGCAGATCTGTCTCCATGCAACATTAACAAGATTTATCACTAGCAGAGGCATACTTACACTGATTTTATTGCAGATATCTAGACTGGTATAATCTCTAACTCTCTCCACATCTTAAAGTACCAATTCACAAACACAAGGAAAGAGAGGTTCAGTTTATGAATGAATGCTGGAAGCAATGAAACATCCTTGGATGTTAACTGAAATTTATTTCTTGGAAAACAGTAGTGTTTTCCAACTAATTTTCCAGGGTACTGAGCATGCAGTATTTTTTATAATTTTATAATTTATAATTTTTATAATATATATTTATTTTATAAAAATAATAAAGTTACGATTACCCTATACTTCTCACATTAGGCAGAGTCCTCTCATATTTCAAGCAAGAGACACAATGATTTCTATTTTGGAGTTAACTTTCTCAATAATTTGTTTTCCTTGCTATGACGAGAAGAGTCATTGATTTTATGCTTCAGGAAAGGAAGTCAGGAAGCTGCACAGTATTTTCAGTTCCACTACTGCCTGCTTGCAGAATTATTTACTTTTCATAACAATAACAAAGTACAGAAAAAGAAAAAAAAAAAGGAAAAATAAAAGCCATTTACCTACTTTATAGGAACAGCCAGAGGCTGAGCTAATTCATATTTGCCAAGTGTCCTAAAAGAGAGCTGTCTATGCAAAAAGGACTACTTTTTTCCAAACACACAGAAAAGCCATGCTGGAGATTTTCTCAGTGTTAGCTGAGAGTTTCAAAGGTTGAAGTTTATTTCCTGCCTCACAGTAAAAATTAGGAAGAGAAGCAAACACTCCCAACTTCTAGGGCTCCGGAATAACACCGGAGGCGAAGAGTGGCCATGCAAAAGTTGTGTGGTGTTTCCAGCTGTAAGGAGTTAATCCCATCACTTGTCAGTATGGTTCAAATTCCTGTGCTCTTATTTGTTTTGTTCCCCACCACAGTGTTAACTTCGCCTCCAAAAAAAAAAAAGAGCAAAACCCCCAAATCCCCCCAACAAAGAGCACCTTTTTGAACATTTATCTTACAGCCACCTCTGTCACTTGTACTTTCCCCAGGCAAAACACTACAGTTGCTATGATGCCATATCTGATTGGGTCAGCGCTCTGTCTCATGGAGTGGGAATCTGCAACGCCTCCACTCCAAAGAACATCTCATTTCCCAAGTCGTGAAGTCCAGAAAAACCTCCCATGAAGTTCAACCTACATGACCCAAAGAAAAATCCTTTTTAGCAAAGGGCTAATTGATCAGTATATTGTAATGTGGCGGCAATCACAGAACTGTAGTTCTTGGAAGGGACCCTTGGAGATCACCTAGTCCAATCCCCTGCCAAAGCAGGTTCACCTAGAGCAGGTTGCATAGGAACACATCCAGGCAGATTTTGAATATCTCCAGAGGAGACTCCACAATCTCTCTGGGCAGCCTGTTCCAGTGCTCTGTCACCTTCAAAGTAAAGAAGTTCTTCCTCATGTTCAGACAGAATTTCCTGTGTTACAGTTTGTGCCTGTTGCCCCTTGTCTTGTCGTTGGGCACCACTGAAAAGACTCTGGCCCAATCCCCTTGACACCCTTCCTTTAGATATCTATAAGCATTGATGAGATCCCCTCTCAGCTCTCTTTTCTCCAGGCTAAACAGACCCAGGTGTCTCAGCCTTTCCTCATAAGAGGGGTGCTCCAGTCCCTTGATCATCTTTGCAGCCCTCTGCTGGACTCTCTCCAGTAGTTCCCTGTCCAGTAGTTCCCTGCCTTTCTTGAACTGGGGAGCCCAGAACTGGGCTTAGTCCTCCAATTGTGGCCTCACCAGAGCAGAGTAGAGGGGGAGGATGACCTCCCTCAACCTGCTGGCCATGCTCTTTTTAATGCTCTCCAGGAGACCATTGGCCTTCTTGGCACAAGGGCCCATTGCTGGCTCATTGTCAACCTATTGTCCACCAGGACTCCCAGGTCCCTCTCTGTGGAGCGGTTTTCCAGCAGGTCAACCTCTAACCTGTACTGATACATGTGGTTATTCCTCCCGAGGCGCCGGACCTTACACTTGCCTTTGTTGAACTTCATAATGTTCCTCTCTGCCCAACTCTCCAGCCTGTCCAGGTCTCGCTGTATGGTGGCACAGCCTTCTGGTGTGTCAACCACTCCTCCCAGTTTTGTGTCATCGGCAAACTTGCTGAGGGTACACTCTGTACCCTCATTCAGGTTGTTGATGAATATATTGAACAAGACTGGACCCAGTACTGACCCCAGGGGAACACTGCTAGCTACAGGCCTCCAACTAAACACTGTGCCACTGATCACAACCCTTTGAGCTCTGAGCAATCAATTCTTTTCCAGTGCAACCTTTGAAGTATGCCTTCAAAACAGAATCCTTACATCAGGATGTATTGTAATAAATCATTTACCTTTACAGTAGTGCAGATCCTGTCTTAGGTCACAACATTTTTTAAAGTATTTTCATATGACAAAGCTAAGGACCCCACAACTGGACAACATTTTTTTTTTTTAATACCCCAGAAGCTGCAATTTTTTAAACCAACGCTCAAAAGATCCCAAAGAAGTAACTGTAAGAATAGTAAAACTGGCACATTCAGGTATCTTAGTTCCTAATTCCCAAACAGACCAACTGTCTAGAACTAACCAAAGTCCTGAGGTCCTCGCACGTGGGATAAGGCAGTATCTAGAAAAGAGGTATCAGTTGAATTAAAAGCACTAGAAGATGGATGATAATATTTAAGCGGTCAGAAAAAATAAACTCAACCAAATTATTTGCTCATTTTACAGCCATGGGATTGCTCAGCCCCTGGAATGGCTTTAGATCTGAGAAAATATTTAAAAAGAGATTACCCAGTGCAAGAAAAAAATACTATATATGTAATTTAGGACCCTTTTTGATATTTAACTGTTTTTAACACACACGTGCAGAAACACCCTTCTCTCCCCGAAAACGAGTACTGGTTTTCAGTTCACTCCTGAGCAGTGGCGGGGGACAATCCAAACACGCTGCCACACGTGTGCACCCATGACGTCCACAAATCCATTTGGTGTCAATCACCTGAAACGTCAGTTCACATCCTGAAAGGGGAAAGTCCCGAAATGACAAATTTCTTGTGACACCCGCTGTGGGGTGTCTGACAGGAACCGTGCCAGCCGCTCTAGAGCCACAGAACAGGTCACCCACCCTCGTCCCCACACCGCGAGCACTGAGGCACGTCCTGGCTCCTTCCATGGAATTACCCATACGCTCGGGATGTTAAACACAATATGGGATTTCTTAGACTTAAAATATTTTGGCTCTAGGCTCCGGTTAGTCTCAGCACAAGAAGAGGGCATCCAACAAAACGCAGGTGTCTCTCCATCCATCCTCATTTACATATCAATTAACGCCCACCGACAGGGCGCGCACACACGGGGGGGGGGGCAGAGGGCCTCGGTAGAAACACTTCATTATGGTTGTTTATAGAGTATTTCGAAGAAAGGTCAGAATTAGAAAACTGTGGGCTCTTATACCAATAACTTTATCGGGTAAAATAACTCCCTTTAGCAAGCATACTTCCTCTAGGCAAATTAACATACGAATTAGAACAGCAGCGGCAAAGTACTACGGACATTATTAAAACTCCCGGAGCGGTGTAAGCGCTGGAGCAGCAGGTACCTGACAGCCCCGGCTCCGCAGGACCGCACCGCGCC
>NW_009646851.1:0-15083 GCF_000708025.1 Charadrius vociferus | reverse complement strand
GCACCCCCGCTTCCGAGCTTCAGGTCTTTTAACCGTACCGATTATTTCCTCAAATGGCCGCCAGCCCTCATGTAAAGGAAGGGGAAGGACAAGCGCCGGCAGAGGTGGCTATGGATGTCAAGGCCCCGCTTCAAAGAAGCAGCCGGCAGGCAGGACTGCTTCTCTCCCACCAAATTAACGAACTGTTGCTGAAAAGGGGAGAGTACACGCAACAAAAATAGCCCCACTGTGCTTACCAAACCACGGCCCTGCTACCAATACCATGGGGCTGCTCCAGTCACAGGGGACTGGAATTACCTGAAAGTTAGTTTCGTGGGTTAGACACACAGCCAGATGGTTCCTGTAATTCCACAGAGACAGACCGTGTGTCCATATGCACAAATACCTAAAAAAAGTAGCGACGCGGCTAAGCGAGCAGGCCTGTCCCCTTCCTGTTATCAGAAGATGAGCGTCTTACCAGAAGCCAGGTAAAAATACAATAGCCAACTTTTACTTTCATGGTTAACATTGGCCCACATTCTTCACTCTGCACAGAATCTCATCACATACTACTTGCATCTCAGAAAACGCAAAACATCATAAAAAAGAATGCAAGTTACTTAAATCAAATTGTTTGAAATTTTAATTGAGATCCATGTTTGTTTTGCAACAGTTTCTCGAAGGCTACGATGAAACACAAGAATAATTTTGAACGAGACTAAATAAAAGCACAAATCCCGGGAAATAATTCTGCATGTGGAAAAGACTGAATAGAAAAAGCCTGATTTTAACTAAGATCTACAGGATTACCAAGAGCATTGGGGAACATCCTTGCAAAAATGCCTCCCTGCAGTTAAGGCTTTGAAAAGAAAGTTTTTCAGAAGTGTAGAGAACCTCTAATCTCAAGGCTATAATTGAGAATTAGAAGTCCTTAGCATCCTTGAACATAGAGCTAGACAATTATTTTCTAAACAAATCTAACTTTACAGTAAAGAGCTATTAATCTTATTAAAAATGAGATTGATTCTTACCACTGGGAGCTGGCACTGTAACTGCCACTCACTCAGTTGTTTCTAATTTATTGGATGAAACAAATAATGCAACATTTCATGGTTGGTATTGTTTTATTGTCTAATATTGATTACATTATTTACAGTCCTACTTTTCAATCCACAGTTTAGCACTCATACCTATGGCTTTTTCTTATGTTCAGCACACCTTTGTGTCAAGTGTCGGAATTTTGTTTAAAAAAACGGGAACCTGATACCATATAGACAAGTCTCCTATATATTTCTGTTTAAACATATTCATTTTCAAAAACGACGATTTATAAAAGAAGAGTCTGCTGGTAGCTTTCTTTCAGCTCATGTCTACCACAGATTCTGCTGAGTTTTTCCTGTTTTAAAGTGTTTCTTTTAGAGTGTCCTGCTGCCTCCATGTGGAATCTGTTTCCTCCCTCAGCCCCCCTGTCTCTAAATTTAATGGGGAAAAAAAAAAAAAAGAAAAAAAATCAGTAGCTGACAATTCTAAGCAAAAATATAAAGCGCTATGAAACATTACCTACATTGCTTTTTGCTGAACTAGGTTCTTGAACACTCTAGGAACTTTGGGGAAATTTAACCAGTCAGTGTTGAAAAGGCACAGGATTTTTGTGCTCAGAGACCTCCAGCAACAATGTTTCTTTCCCCAGCCTGAAAGTTAGGGACTGCTGTTAGGATACAGCAAACAGTCTGATCTGAAAATTCACAGGTACCCAATTGCCACTTGCAACAGAACCCACCAGATTTTACTGATTCTTCTGCCACAGACACTCCGCAATTCTATAAAAAGAGTTTGCTTCTATGGCAAGAGGAAGAGAGGTGAAGTTACCCTTACATATACCCAGAGATGGTGTAACAGTGATACAAGCTATTCATTACTAAAATCCTCACAAAGCTGTCCCTGTCTGTGGTAGTTTCTGTTCCATGGTATTACATGAATGGGAAAGTTATTTTTCACATATGACAGAAGTTTAGCTGTACATGAAGAAAGCTAATTTTGGTCCACTTGTCCAGCTTCCTAAGGACAGCATATTGGAAAGGTGACCACTCACGGTTCAAAAACCAATGTAAAATTAACAAAAATAATTTGGTATTTCATTCCTAAACCTGCATAGTGTCGTTATTTGTCCTAGTCATCCACCTTTTCATTCTGTGTGTCCTCTAATTGTTGAGTTTTTAATTCTTCAGCTTGTTCACAATCTTCCTTATCTGCATCATCTACTTGATTAGGTTCCTTTTCTTCTGCTTCTCTTTGATCAACACTTGCATATTCTACTTGTTCCAGGTCTGTTCCATCTATAAGTTCTGCCTGTACTTCTTCCATCTGTATTTGATTTACGTGCTCAACATGTAACTGCTCCACATGAACTTCAGCACCTTGTTCAGTCTGAATATGTTCAACTTCCAAGTAACTAATTTGCACCTGTTCTTGCAGTTCATCTATCTGTGGGCCTTTCACTTGATTGTCCTGTATGAGATCCTGGTGCATCTGTTCCACTGTTACCTGTGCAGGATCCACTTGTACCTGAATTACTGGTAGGACATGAACTTGCTCCACTTGTTCAATTATAGTCATTGATGTTACTGGTTCAGCTTCCACAGCTTCCACTGGAAGAACCTCTTCTGCCACTATTCGTTCTGAAATATTGTGCATTTCTTTGAGATGCCTTCTCAGCTCACTGCCTTGCATAAACCACAAATCACATAAGGTACAGTGGTTGGGTTTGTCACCTGTGTGTATTACCAAGTGATCTTTGAATTGATCCCAGCTGTTAAACACACTGTTACAAACCTGAAACAAAAGATACAGTATGTTAAACAGTACCAACAGAAATATGACAAAATATAGCGGCTATTTCAGATCATGACTTCATATAGTGTAGCTTCTTGCTACTTGGATTAAAAAAACATAGAGGTAAAAGCTGAGAAGTCAGCTTCGGATGAACAGAAGACCTGGTACTATTTCTTTTTATGAAACAGTGTGCTACTCTGATTTGGGCATACACAGGATACCTACTAAATTTATGAGTCAGTAGAGGATTTGGAAGTTTTCTTATTCGAACCTTATGTGAAACTCATATACAGTATCAAGTCCTAATAAATGTCTGGTACTAGAGTTTTGGGTGGAAAGCTATTTATGTAATAATATTGTACAACAGAAGTACAATACAAACTGTCCTTTTACTGAAGTTCTAGTAGCCAGAAGCCAACTTTTCCTTATAAGCTTTCATTTGCTCATGGTATCGTGACATTTAACTGGCTAGACTGAACTCTCCCATTTTGCCATTTCAAAAAACCACTCGAGTGATTTCAGCAGGTTCTCTTCCAGCTAAAAGTACTGCCTCAACTGCAGACACACTATTTTCACAAAGCACATGAGCACACTTCCTTCCCTTCAAATTTAGTTCTAAAGAGACAAAAATTCAAGAAAAGCTTATTCAAGAATTGCTGTAGTTTCTACGGTCTGAAGAAACACTAATCCACATTCACATCTGTGGGAGGATGTGGTATCAAAGGGTCACAAAGATAAAACAGTATATTCAATGAAGCTATTAGGTACAACTTTGTGTTACACAGTAATTCTTGCATTCAGAACTAACTTATCTTTAAGACAAAGGTATGCTCCTAAGAATTAACTTCAGATTACCATAACAACTAAATGATGTAACAGTATCAGTGAAACTTCTGATTAAATGACTTGTTTAGCAACACAAAATTAATTCATCTCCTGCAGTATTCAGTGCTTTCTGTGAATAACATCCCTCTCTCCTTTGGAACAAATAAAGTCAACATCTCCCCTACACAACCCAATTTAACCTCAAGCCACAGTAAGGTGGAACTGAGTAAGGTGAGAGCCTTAAGGGAAAAACACAGAGGGAGAGAAAAGTGGGGGGAGAGAGAAAAGCGGAGGGGTGGGGTGAAAGAGAAAGAGAGAGGAAAAGAGCGAAAGAGAGTGGAAAAGAGTGAAAGAAAGAAAGCATGAGAGAGGAAGAGAGAAAGGGTGAGAGAGAGAGTGTGAGAAGAGAGAGAGAGAGCAAAAAAGAGAGATAAAAAGAGGGAGAGAGAACAAAAGAGCGAGAAAGAAAGAGAGAGAAAGTGCATAAGAGAGAGCAAGAGAGCATGAGAAAGAAGTGTGTTCTTATTTGAGACTGTCACAGCAGTGGGGCAGCAAAATGGCCAATAAAATGCTACAACCAACCTCAGCTCTTGTATTTTCCAGCTTTTCAGAATCAACTTTTAAAAGCTATGTAAGATTTATGTGAACAGCTTTTCAAATGTCAGTTACGTATAGTGACCAAGTACCTTACCTATGCATCTACAGCATTTCTATTTGCTCAGAAGACATTACAGATTTTCATCATAAGTTGGAATGACTTTCCAGACAAAGTCAACATGTTAGGTATCAAACAGAAGAATAATAAAATGGGAAATAAAATAGCACTCTGTATTTTGGACTTTAGTGAAGGAAAGGCCTAGGTCAGTGCATCAAGAACCTTGAAAAGGAAGCAGAAAGATCAGTAACATGCAGATGAACGCTTACCCACACACAAGAATCTCTCTGATTATAAGTATTACGAGTCTCCATATCACTAATTCCATATATTAAATAGAACTATGTAGATATAAGAATTTATCTGCATGTTGTGGTTGGATGCTATCCTTACATTTATTTTACTAAAAGTAGCTCTTGGAGACATAAGCCCACTCTCGTTGCCTTTCCTGCTCAGTACTCACACTGCCTCAGCACAGGAAGGAGGTATCTAGCCTCAGGCTCTGCTACTTCCATTACCCACCTGACATTCATACAGCTTCTTTCTTCCCTTTTTAGCTCCAGCTCCAGACTGACAGGCCGTCAGGTGACATTTGAGTGTGCTATTCCTAGCAAAACGTTCATGGCAGTTTGGACATTCAAATGGTTTTTCACCTGTTAAGACAGATACAGGGATTTGTAAGTGTATAAAACCAGCCAGGTTTCTGTCAGCTTTCTCTTCTTCACCTCTCTCCCTTTTGTTTAGATTGGTAAATATGCTGGAAAGATGTGGCCAACTGGATTATTCTACAGAAGAAGAGAAAGACATTGTATGTAAACTTTATTTACATAAATAAAAGGGCAAAAACCTAATGTGAAATCATAATTCTCATTTAGAAAAAAAAAATGTAACAATTACCAGTGCCATTTAAGGTACATTTAGGTGGTTACAGAAATCAGATTATTATTCTGATGAAATATCTTAAAGAAATAGCAGCTCTTTCTCTCTTTTTGTCTGATAATGTTTACAGTTAAGGAGTCAACATCAGTAAATATACAAAGTGACACATTAAAGAAGGAAGTGTTTAAATAATAGAAAGTTGTATTTTCAAGAACAGTATCAGCTTGTGTGCAAGAGCTGAAACTGAGATCCAGAAAAAGAAGTTGGCGTGGAATGAGCGTGAAATAACAATGCATCAGTATTAAAACAAACAAACACCCTGTCCCCCCCAGAATACAGTGAAGAGAAAGCACAGAGGGACATAAATGGGCACAAGCAAGATAAAAATTCCTTTCAATTTGAATTTGGCTACTTCATTTCAAACCTGGTACCAAACACAGAAGCCAGCTAAGGACAACAGCAGGGGAGGCTGAAAACATGTTGTTTTCTCTTTTTCATCCAAAGTAGCATATTGTTATTACTGTCATCAAGTAGTAACAAAGAACAACTTGTGTCTCTGTTTAGTAATTTCATCATGCACAAACACAATGAAATTTAAGGAAATTAAAGTACAAAAAATTAAGAACAGTGTGTTTCTTCTGAATGTCTGATAATTAATATGTGGAGGTACTGACACCAACATTACTACTGAAACAAACAGCTTAATGAACAGCAAAAGAGGCTGAGGCCTTTCAGTGAATAACATAAGAATCTATCCAAGCCAGTTGGAAAACCTGCATTTTTAGGAATGCAGTAGTTATTTACTATTGAGATGGAAAGCCAATAAACCTATATTTTCAGAAATAAAGATATTCAGAAATGCCTAATTAGCTTTTCAAAAGAAATCCACAAGTAGCCTATAATTCTCACTTACACACATAAAGGCTACAGAAAAATGTTAAATGCGGGGAACATTTCCCTTAATGGTTTCAAAATGCTGTGTTTTTGAAGGCTGTTGTACAGGTAATGCAGAGGATGCTAAACTGCCATCAGCCTTACAGGTCAAAAATCATGGACTGTGCCCAAGCAACCAATGGATACTACAGAGCAAAACTTATGCCACAGACCTTCACCTGCCCTGTGATCTGATAACATTTAAATAGTTAACTGGAGCAAGACACTAGTCGGGGACAGATTTATCCTATTCTTACTCAGATTCTTCAGTAATCTCCAATACATTCTGCCAAAAGTGTCCGAAAGTGACAACTCAAAGATAACAGCGGCAATATCCAAAGACCAAAAGACATCGCCTGACTTCTTGTACAGTGTAAATCAAAGCTGTGAGCGGGGCTGCACCAATCACAGCAGTGATGGAAAACAGAGAGCGTGCCAGCTGCCTTCTCTCCTCTCTCTTCTCTGAGAAACCCACTGGCCAGCTGGAGGCTAAACTCCTCTGCGAAAGATCACGACTTGCTTCTCCTCCCCAGTGTGTCATCCAACTATGAGTTTAGTCTCATCTAAGTGTGATTTTATGAAGAGGGAGGGTTTTGGCCTGATTTAATTATCTTTTTCTCCCTTTATGGGAATGGATGAGATTTCACTTGCCAATTGTAACTCACAGGACAGAAATTCTGACCAGAGATAGTCTGATATTGTGCTGGTCCTTTATAATTTGACAGTCACAGGAAGAAGGCTGCCTCAAATAAATATTTTTAACCCAAAGAAATTCATAAAAACTAACACAGTGACTTTTATTTGCCTAATACATAAGAAATACCAGGGAATTCAACCATCACCATCAAACTACCACATCATTATTTAGGTGGGGTTTAGAGAGAAATAGTAAATCTAGTTATTATTTTTTTTCCACAAACACACCAAAGGCAGGTGTTCATCAAATGCACTTATTGGGATCATTTATTCAAGATACGTAAATAGAACACATTTATTCACTCCTGTGGAAGATGTTATTTGCAGTTCAAAGCACGCTTCCTGTAAAACATATTTCAGATTTACCAAGAATGGCGAAGACCTTGATTAATTTTTAATTGGAAGTTTGTCCAAAAATTACTTCAGTTACAGGGTTTTCAGACAAGGGCAGATTAATTGAGCTGCTTGAAACACATCACGACTCCTTCACTTGCACTTTTACTCATGTGAGCACACACACACTCTCCATAAAAGAACAAAAAGAAGAAAAATAATCAAGAATGCCTAACACTGAGAAATATTCAGCAGTCAAGATTTCCAGTAAAATCAGAAGGAATCAAAGCTGTTCAGTGGCTCTTTCTGGTAGAGAATATAAATTTTGCAAAATACCAGGATTAGACCAGCATATTGAGAGCAGCAGCCTCATTCAAAGATTGATTTCTGCATGAGGAAATTGCTCTTCTTATGTAAGATGAATTAGAGCTATTGAATTCAACAGATACCCATTAAGTGCAGCCTTGCAGAATTTCTGTCCTGTGCGTTACTTACGACTGGCAAAGTGAAATCTCATCTATTGTCATAAAGGGGAACAAGATAATAATTAGATCAGACCAGAACTTCTCCCTCTTTATAAGTTCTGGAAATGACTTTGTTAATACTTTCAGACATACATGACATGCAAGATATATTTGAGGTATTTTTTCAGAGACTCAGAAGCTGCCTAAGGCACTGTACGTATGAGTGTTAAAAAAACTCCATGGGTCTCCCTCCTTTCTTTTATTGATACAAAGATAATAGCCATTGGTAATGTCAAATTCCTACATCAAAAAGAATTACCACCACCCATCGGTGCCTATTTCTGTCCCAATTGCTATTTTCATGTTATTGCTGGTGTTGTGATTAAGCAGCAACAGGATCAATTACTTTGTAGGACATTTTGTCCCAGGCCTTTTAATTTCATTTTAGCATTCAACTACTGCTATACAGAATTCAGAACTTAGCCTTTGGTTGAATAGGAGTTTTTCCACTGACCTTAGGAGACCACATTTAAATGGTAGTATCTCTTTTGATTCAATTTTATGAGATTCAACAAGGCCAAGTGCTGGGTCCTACACCTGTGTCACAACAACCCCATGCAGCCCTACAGGTGTGGGGAAGAGTGTCTGGAAAGCTGCCTGGCAGAAAACAACCTGGGGGTGTTGGTTGACAGCTGGCTGAATATCAGCCAGCAGTGTGCCCAGGTAGCCAAGAAGGCCAACAGCATCCTGGCCTGTATAGTGTTGCCAGCAGGTCTAGGGAAGTGATCGTCCCCCTGTACTTGGCACTGGTGAGGCACCACCTCAAGTACTGTGTTCAGTTTTGGGCCCCTCCCTACAAGAAAGACATTGAGATTCTGGAGTGTGTCCAGAGAAGGGCAACAAAGCTGGTGAGAGGTTTAGAGAACAAGTCTTATGAGGAGCGGCTGAGAGAACGGGGGTTGTTCAGCCTGGAGAAGAGGAGTCTGAGGGGAGACCTTATTGCTCTCTACAACTACCTGAAAGGAGTTTATAACGAGGTGGGGGCTTGTCTCTTCTCCCAAATAATAAGTGATAGGACAAGAAAAAATGGCCTCAAGTTGCGCCAGGGGAGGTTTAGATTGGATATTGGATTTCTTCACCGAACGGGTTGTCAAGCATTGGACCAGGCTGCCCAGGGAAGTGGTTAAGTCATCATTCCTGGAGGTATTTAAAAGATGTGTAGATGTAGTGCTGAGGGACATGGTTTAGTGGTGGTTTTGGCAGTGTTAGGTTAACAGTTGGACTTGATTATCTAAAAGGTCCCTTCCAACCTAGACAATTCTATGATTCTCCGATTTTAAGCTTAAGGCTTTTGAAAACGCTAAACTGGAAGTAACTAGATTCCATGTGTTATACTGGTATCAATATATATTTAGAAAAGACTCTGTACCTCCCATGACATGCTAAGTTGCTTTGTTCCCAAAATTCTTCATTGCAACAGCAACCAACATATTGTGATATTTGGGTTACTGTGTTAATTTGCCACAAACTCTTCTTTGAAAAGGCTTTTGTTAAGTAGCTTGTATTTGGATTGCTTATAATGGAGAAACACTCCCTGCTTCATAGGGCACAAGGATTTGCCTAAGACTGTTTATAAATGGAACTTTTAAGGGGCTATAGGGAATAGACTGGACACAGTGTTATATATCAATACTTAGCAGTCCCATATATAGATACAAAGAAATTTGAATTAAAAGGCTCTAAGAACAACAAGAAGCTGCGAAAGAAATAGGGCTGCTACCCTCCATTAAATTCTTATTGATCACTCATGACCGACATATTAAACAAAAACATCTGGAATATCAGGACCACACATATTTTACATCCAGAGTTATCTGTATAATGCTCGGTATCTGTTCACATCGTAGACTTTTCAGTGAGATGAAGAAGTAGCATCTTAACCTCCCATATTCTAAAGAAGAAAGAAGGAGCACAAGTCATTTTGTACTCAAAAGATGCTATCCAGATTTCAGAGGGTGATTTCACAGTAAAAAAAACTGTACTATAGTCACTAGAAATGTTTTGCTGCATTAATTAACAAAGAAAAATCAAATCATAGATGAGATGTCAAAAGCAAGGGTGAAACTTTCCAAACAAGATGGTACAAGAGAGAATTGGTAGGGCGCATTGTATGCCTAAAGCATTAACAGGCATTCGCTCAGAAGTTCTGTTACATGTAGAAACCCTCTGAACTGTACTATTCTGAGAAGCTCACAGTTCAGATCATATTTTAACAGAAACATTTATTAGCAGAATTGTGAAAATAAAAGTAGCTCCTAAGTTTGACATTTTTGAAGAAAACACGCCTTAAGAAATTATTTTGAAAAAATCTTTGAGATTTGATAGACTTGAGAGAGAAGCTTCATTAGTGCTTTCTGGTTTTAGGTGCCTATTTTTAACCACTTCAATCCCTCAAAATTTTACATCAATGGAAAACAAAACAAACAAACAAACAAAAAGACAAACCAGCATTTTAATTGTAACTAGAAGACAAGTATTTCTAGCACTCAGGACTCATATGTTCTCTTGAGAACATTCTCTATTTCCCTTAAACATGCAAAAACTCAAAAGTGCTAGAGCCAAGGCCACAAGGACATGACTATAGCAGTGCTCTTACCTGTGTGCTTCCGGAGGTGCTCTTTAAAATGTCCAAAGTGGTCAAACTGCTTATCACAGTACTGGCATATATGTATTTTTTTCCCAGGTCTTTGCTTCTTGCTGGCACCACCTTCATCGAGGTGGTAACAGGTGAGGTGCTGTTTCAAAGCACTCTCTCGCAGGTACCTTTTATTGCATATGTCACACTTGTAACTCTCAGCAGAGTGTGTTTTCATGTGTTCCTTAAAATGGTAAAACAATTTAAATGAACGGTTACATTTCTCACAGTGGAATAAATTCTTCATGTGTGACAGCTGAAATTCCACAATTTCAATACCTTCTACCTGTTTGCACGAGGGATCAGTTGCACTATCACCTTCTTCTTGGATCTGGCATTTTGTCTCTCCCTGACGATACTTACTGGTGATATCTGCCAAAAGAGCCAAAGCAGATTCATCTGATGTACCTGTTGTCTGTATGTACTTTATGGATTGCTCTGCAGATGCTACTTCTTCAAGTGTTTCAATGCTGTCATCTTCCACTTCAATCGTCCCTTCAGCAATCTCAACCTCAATTTCAACAGGGTCCGACTCTGCAGATGGCAGTGTTTCTGTGATAACATTAGAAGTTTCAGCTATCTTCCTCTTTTTCGGTTTATTTTTGCCTTGTGCTTGATTTGATTCTAAGGGTGATGAATTTTCTTTGTTCCTGAAAGGCATTTGTATAAACATGGTTAAGATCCGTAAGCACTGACGTAACAGTTCCTGCCTAATACTGAGCTTCTACATTCAACACTCTCTAGCTGTTTCTCAAAGCAGCTGAATGATGAATGACCACATAATCTTTGTGCATGTTAGAAGCTAATTTGACCTTAATCTATACTCCTTAGAGCTGTAAAATAGCATGGTTAAAGCTGCAGAGCATTTGACATAAGGCTACTAAAGTGTTTTAAACAGCTCTGCTCGATTGATACAGAGCATCTATAAAGAAGAAAGGCCAGTTAACCCAGTGATGTAAGTTTATCTAAGAAACTTGTGAAATTCTGTACTTGGAAAGAAAACTTCCCTGAAGGAGAGTTCTTTGGCCTGCCTACTCAGAAATAAGATTCACGTCCTTCCTACGCTGTTCCTCCTGGAGTGTGTGCAATTGCCTGCAGCGCTTGCAGCTTGTTAGAAAACACTACAGCTGTGACTTCATCCAATGATTATTGTAACATTGTGTACTTCAGGGAAGCACACAGCTAACAGCTGAGGTAAAAATAAAAGCCGCTGGGATGTGGAAAGAGTATTCTAGTTTAATTTTCTGGGCTTAAACACAACCTCCGCCTCTGTTCCTGTTCTCCCTGCATCACACACACACAACCCTCTTCCTCCAAGTTGTGATAACATGCCATCTCAGTCACAGCTGAGTGGGCCAATGCTTTCAAGTCACACCTTCAAGATCATCCACAGCACTTACGTGCTGGAGGTTTTACTACTGATTATCAGTTTTGAAAAGGAGTGGCTACCTTCCCTTCAAATCAGATTGACAGGGGTAAGCTGAGCTTTTAACTTCCTTTGCAGCCTGATGAATCCTTTCACGTAATCTACTCCCTATCACTGTCACATTTTCTAGTAACAGGAGAGTTAAGGCTTTGCCCAGTATCTACAAGTCGTATGTAAGAGATGGGTTGCTAATGATGTAATGCAGGATACAGCTTATTAAATTGCACCTTACTCTAATTGCTCGGTCTTCCTGTGTCTGAATAAACTTACATTTTCATCTAGCCTGGATTTCTAATGTCTAGAAGGTGACGGTGCATTACTGCAAGGAGCTCCAGAATTGCGTACTAAAAGAATAATCTGCTCAGCAAAGAGGAGACTAGCATCGTTGACCACATTGTAAGAAACTTGCAACCACAGAATCATGGAATACTAGGTTGGAAGGGACCTCAAGGATGATCTGGTCCAAACTTTCTTGGCAAAGCATGGTCTAGACAAGATGGCCCAGCACCCCATCCAGCTTAGTCTTAAAAGTGTCCACTGTTCGGGAATCCATGAAGTGAGATACACACATACAACACAACTGCACTCTAAGAACAACAGCTGGTTGTTTTCTTTCCAGTCTAGATTATGCAATGTGATGCATTATACAAATAGTTAGTTCTATAACCATCTCTACTTCAGCTGAAGTATCTGGAGCTCTGACTGAGGCACTGTATTGCAATTCTGCCCCTCTTACGATGGAGGAGAAAACAGAGACTGACAGTGGTACTCAAGTTTGTCTTTCTGACCAAAAAACCCCAAACAAACCCCCATAAAAAACTTTTCAACATCTATGAACAATGGAAATAACTCTAAGAATAGACTGGCTTGCATGCATGTTCATTAAGCAAAACATTTGTTTCCTTGTAATGTAAAAATTACAGCAATACTAGTGATGCATAACCAACAAACTGTATACCATTACACAATAGTGGGAAATAATTGCAGGCTCGGCAGTTTAGCTTGATGGATAGATCTGAATCCTAACAGCTCTACCAGTGTACACTGACTCAAAGTGACACGGATTAGAACACGCTTTTTCAGTTTCAAGTTTCTTTTAAATTCCTCAAGCAGACAGCTAAGGTCTGCTTTTTCTTCCTGGATAAAAAAAAAAATAAGAATCTTCTGGTGGTACCATGCTTAATCTTAATAATGTCAAAAAAGGGTGTTTGTGGGGTTGAAGGGTAGGACTAGAAATACCTAATCCCATATCTTTCCTACTAAAAAAAAATTACGTACTTATTTAGCTCCACTGCCAATCCACAGAATACTCACAGAATAAGTCAATTTGGAAGTAAATGCTGATGTTGAAAACCAACTTTCCAATGTATCATGGCATGGGGGTGGTGGTGTTTAAACAAAATGTTAGCTGGCTGCTAGAGAAACTTGTGGTCAATGCCACTCTCCTTGGCTAATACATCTATGGGGAGATAAAAAGGAAGCAACCGTCTTTCCTTAGCCTGAATGCAAAGACCTTTCAGTGGGTCTAGAACAGAAAGCAAGAATAACCTTAATTCTGGGATTATTTATTGCCCCTCCCCCTGCTTCATGCTGGAAGAACAGTGAAGCATGCAGAAAGAATGCAAATGTGAGAGCACTTTGTGAAAGTGAAAGGGAAGGAAGGGGAAGAAAAACAGCATGATGGGACCGGCACCTGCTTTTCTCAGGTTGGAGTTTGGTGATGGAGTACAGTTCCCAGTACTGGATAAAAGGTGCCACAGCAACATTCGATTAAGTTTTGATCCCGTATAACTGATTATAACAGTCACATTCATTGAAGAAGTTTGAGAGGTTAATTTTATAGAATTGTTATGGCTGGAAAAGACCTTTAAGATCACCAAGCCCAACCATTAACCTATGACTGACTTTTGCAGCAATAAGTTTTAAGATCACTGCTTATTCTCTCAGAAATAGCAGAAAGCTGCATGAAATCAAAACACCAGCACAAGCTTGTTAATGTGGTCTAATTACCTGAGGCACATCGTCACTGTACAGCCAGCTCTCAATCAGGTGTGGGCAGCCAGATAGCACAGAGACCTGGTATTAGTTACCACAAAGTCACAGCTCTACAATGTCTGCAACATTTACCAGCGTTGCCGTGTGTCATCGAGTTCCAGCCCAAAGAACGGGACATTCATTTTTTAGCCTCACTCGTATCTTATAGAAGAAGAGTATATCATCCCAAACAAATTTAGGAGGTTCCAGGATAAGGAACAGCACTGCAAAATACTGGCAGCCAGCTCTTGTAAAAGGATTCTTGTTACTCTACATTTCAGTGACGGGAAGAAAAAGAGGTTTTGTGCTTACCTGATTTCAAGTGCTTTGATCGCTTCTAACATCTGTAGATACTCAGCTGCTTTCCAAACATCATTTGCTTCTTCCTCACCTTGGACCATTAATTTTGCTGTATAGGTGAACTCAATTAGGTGACGAAATGCCATGTTACTTACACCTATATACAGGCAAGAAAAACAACAGCTTCTTTTAGCAATTCCTCAGCCTCACCTGTCTGATGAATCTTGCACACTTGCCTGCTCATCATTTTGCTCACAGTACTGTAGCCTCCAGTTTCATGAGCCCTTAAAAGGCTTATGTTGGAATAAAAAAAATCTACTACAGAAACACGTGAATCTGGAACAGTTATGCCACAACAAAGACAAAAGAAAGGACAAGATGGACAAAAAGTTGTTTGAATAATAAAAAGTATAGATTTAAACACAAAAATACGATCTCTCTCTCAAGAGACCTCTGAGCAGCACATTACTGGAGGCTGAAATAATTGCTCCAGGAACTTCCTGCCTGCCTACCAGGCAAGTATTGCTCCATGTCTATCCTGTTCTTGCACCCCAGCCAAGGCATCTAGCATTGGCCATCACTGGCAGCCTTTTTCATCTGACCAGAATGGCTGTCGTCAGGGAAAAGATTGTGTGTCACACTGCTAATCCTAAAAACACACAGGGTCTGCCTGACCTCCATGAGCCATGTACCTGGGGCAAGGATTAAAAAAAAAAACAACAAGGAAAATAACACCTACAGAACCTCACACTTTTCCTTCCAAAAGATTTAATCCAAGACTGTTCTTTTTAATTTTTCTTCAGGGAAAGTCTTTTTCCACTGTGGTAGCCGCCTCAGAACAACTCTAGAGCTGAGATCTAGAAAGCCAATTGATATGACCAAGCATGTATGTAACCCTGTACCAAAGATAACACATTCATTTCCATCTTGGACACACAACTTTGAAGGGTTTTATTTGCAGAAATCAGATTACCTTCTATCTCCACCAAGGGCTCCTGAGTAAAATCTTGGAAGAATTTGTAGAAGAACTGG
>NW_009646850.1:1430880-1468309 GCF_000708025.1 Charadrius vociferus | reverse complement strand
AATAGTACTAATTTTAGTGAGTTTAATTAATAAATAAATAGACTTATTTTAGTGATTATAGAAGGAATATGGATATTTTCCATCTTTGCAAAGGCAGAGAGCACAAAAAGCCAAGTCTTAGGGCTGCTTCAGCTTCTTAAGTAAAGATGAGTATCTCCATGGCTACTATGCAATAGACCTTATTTCCAAAAAATGTAAGCTTAAGCTTTAAATGTGTTTAAAGAACTGTCAAAGCATTCTTCTCACTTTATTCTCTTTTACCTCATCCTTTCCTCTTGCCCACACACGCGTACCTACAGCAGAATATATTGTGTAAGCTTTAAATGCAGCAGGTCGTTGTGATAAGCTATAGGACTTTATGATGTTCCACAGCTCACAGTGGAAATACTCAAGCTGTGAACTGGAAAACTATTAGCAGTAAATACTTACTGTCATAGCATTATTACACATAATTTGGAACTGTACTTGACTACAGAAAACTTATTATTGCCATACCAATCTTTGTGATGTTGGACTGGGGTTTGAGGAAGAAAAGCACTTTTAAAGTAATTGTTCTCTTATATATTATTTTCTCCTTAGTTATTTTGGTTGGTTTTCTTTCTGTTTCAGTTTTATTCTTTATCAGTCATGTGTTTCATATTTGGAGAATTTCTCGTTAATGGAGTTTTGATTTCTCCCTGAAAACAGAGGAAAAACTTGCACACATTGAAAAAGAAGCCAATGAGGGAAGTAAGATGTGGCGCTCGGTTTTCTAATAACCTATCAGACAATAGGGACAGAGCATTTTTTGAACTCCAAGGGGTGGGGAGGCAAGAATTCTTAAAAACTGCTTTGGACATCATAGATGGCTTATCAATAGGGAGCTATCAAGGCAGTCCTGAATTGCCACTATAGGGATTTGGATGTGTAGATGTGAAGGGTGGTAATCAAGTATTTGCAGGTTTGTAGCTGTTTATTTTGCCAGTCTTCAGAACTTGTGACTCAAAGAGTAGAGAAAAGAATCACAGAAACAACCAGAATAGGTTTTTTTTTCCCCTGGGGCCATGTGTATTCCTAGTTTGAAGTTAGAAGGCTAGAAATAGATTGTCAAAGGTATTACAGGAACTTAGCACAATTTTACAGGATTGTCTATTTTTGTGACTGAGAAACTTGAACGAATACTTAAAAGCGACACTAATATATCAGGCAAAACTTCTGGCATTAGATTTATACTTTCTCTTAGTTCTTGAACATCTTGAAGATGTCACGATTAAGACATGGTAAAACAAACAAAACAATTGTCATATGCAAAACAGAGGTTTTGCTATGTGATAAGCATGCACCTCAGGAAGTCTAAACAGACCCTGAAAATAAGTCATTACTCACAAAAGCACAACACAATTATAAAGTAGATAAGGTGAATAATTAAGGTGAGTATATTGCTTCTGAAGCTCTGAAAGATAAAAAGTGCTTGGGTCAGCTGCCTCTAATTCCTTCACCATAGATGCAAACTTCAATATGAAGTGGCCAGCATATTAGACCAAAGAAATTACTCATGAAATTTGCTCGGTAAGTAGTTTCTAAATGTCAGTTCCTTGTGTAATTTGATAAACTTGCACAGGCAGGAGTCTGTTGAAGTGTGCAGTAATTAAACATGTCATAATAGGATTGATACTTGAGTCTTGTGTTTTCCAGTTTCCTAACTTAAAATGACCTGATGCAGACTGCTATACTCCCCTTTTCTTGCTGCATTTCATACAGCTCCTATGGCTTATTCTGTCATAGGAGAAAAATTTTTGCTAGCATTTAAGAACACTTTTCACTTCAAACTGTGTCAGGCAGCAATAATGACAACACTGAAATGAGTTCGCTTTCTCAATCAACTAAGCACTCAGTCATGCAGCTTCTGTGAAAGCTTAAGTTACTTGCATTCAGGCTGCCTTTTCCGAATAATGAACAGCTGTCAAGCCAATGCCAGGCTTGGCAATCTTTAAAGACACATGGCTGCATTCCGTCCTTGGATACAGTTTTGACAGGGATTAGACAGACCTGCGGAGGAGGTAGAAATTGGTATCACCTTCTTTCCCCATCTTTTCTCCTCCCTGAAAAGCATCACAAGCATTACTACTCTGGATTGATATTAATAGAACAATCTAAACTATGCAAAGTAAACATTTATAAAGATTTAGCTTTTCCAAAGAGGCTTCCTGAAGCAGACTACATACCAATCGCCACAGAAGGTATAAGACTGAATCGCAGCACAACTTACCTATTGTACAGAATGAGCATATACTTTCCCAGGCAAATATATCTCAGGTCGCTTCAGTTCCTTCAGGGATTAGGTTTTAAATATGCAAATTGACATGGTTGCATTTACAAAAATTCCAATTTCAAATGCAAACATGCTTGAAATAAGTTCTGAAGTTGATATGTTGCAGCATTGACAGTAGTACTGAAATGAGTTACCTGCTTGAATCTGTGTCACCAAATTCTTACACTGTTCCTTTCAAGATAAACTCCCATTAACTTCCAAGGAAACAGTAATCATGATGTGCTCACAAAGCATTTGTAGATTTGCAAGCTATTGCAGTCTGGATCTCAGGTCATCAGGAGGGTGTCACTAGGCCAGTACTTTGTTCCAGCAAAAGGTTTGTTGTTTATTCCTACTTAGGAGAAAGGGAAGGGGAACAAGTGATGATCAAGTCTCAAAAGGCAGAACTTTCTGTGAACACAAGGTGGAGCAATGATGTAGTGTCAGTATGGGGAAAAAAAGTAATGGTATTTCACAAAATGCATCAATTTCAGTGATGTGCAAGTTCTGAAAACTAAATTAATCATCCAACACACCATTTCAGGGATCTAGAAAGATACGGATCCATATTTGTCACTGGTTTTCTGTAACTAGTGAACTATCTTGATCATTGATGTAGCAGATTGCATCAGGTGCTCCTAAGATTCAGCTGTTCCTTCCATTCAGGCAGCATCAAGTAACCAGAACAAGACAGCCTGAAGAATCAGATTACATTGCTAGTGGCAATGAGCAGTGAGAAACACCGAAAGAACCATACATGGGTCAGTGTTCAAAGTCCCTGAAGTACACTCGCCAAATGCAACAGGGCACAACCATCAGTCCAAACAAAAAGTGTGTATCTTTGGAAGCCTTTTCAACAACTACTGGTCAGGCACCATCTAAATAGTCTGGTGAGGGAATGCAAGCAAAACTTGTGTACCACGATTAGCAACTATCTATAAACTCATCTGTATGACTGTCCCAGTGGCTGTAGAAGACTGATACAGTTTTACTTAGGGAAGAGTAGAATGTGCTGAGTACAAAATGTGATACATCACCATCTGAATGACTCCATTCATGGGCCAAATGATTGGGAAAAGTTGACAAAACAAAAGACAAAATTAATTAATGACATCAGCTCACTTTCATTCAGGTGACCATGACACAAAAGGATTATCTTCCCCTTCCACTAGGTGAGTTGAGTTTCTAGTCTGTGTCTCAGTTACTGTATAGAAACATTCTGCATGAGGAAAATATACCTGTATGGGGAGAATAGCAGTGGTTTTAATTGTGAAACTAAGGCTCCCTAGCAAGGTGAGTAAGTCTCCTCAGTTTACTGGAAAATAGTTGTTTCAACTTCTGGAGAGAGTCAGTTGTTTCAGCCTCTAGAGAGAGTCTGTGTTTAAAAGTGGTCTGGTCCACTTTCCCCAGTTTATGGTATAAATTACAAATGCACTCTATGTACATGATTTAAAATCAGCCTATTTGTTTTTTGTGCACTCGACCAAATATATGAGGAGAGGATGCTCAGTTAGGTGTAACTCCTTTACTTGTTCTACTCCACTGCATATTAGCAAACACTTGGCAGAGGCAGTTTAATAAAAGTAGCTGAGTATCAAGTAGAAACGGCCACAAGATGCTCTTTGGTTTTGTGATTATTATTAATTAATACTGTTAATGGGAGTTTCAGATGTGCTAGAAAAAAAAAATGGCTCAATGGTTACATTAGCATGGCATTAAAAATGTATCTAAACCAGGACAACTGATTCTTATGGAAGAAGTAGTGAAATTCAACAGATTTAATTAGAGATATAAATAACTTAGATGATGTTTAGATAAAATTTTTGCAAAAGATTCATTGGGTAAAAAACAGATGTGGCCATGCTGTACCAACACTGATAGTAATTCCTGGGAGCATGTGATTGTCTCCACCCTGTTAGCTTTTTTTCTTTCCCCCTCAGGACACACTGTGAAGGGGAAATGTCTTCCTACTGTTACTGTGTATTACACCTGTTTACTTGGATGGGGTATTTTGGAGCCTTACTTAAGGTCCAGGGTTATTTGCAATGTAAACATGAATAAGGTTGATAAATTAACCTGGCTCATTAAGTTCCATTAAAATGAATTTAAAACCTAAAAAGAAATTCAAAAGGTTTGACCTTACTATGGCAACCATACATAAAACCAATCAGAATACAGCTGGAGAGAGCATTACATGACCAGACCCATCTCATTTGTCTGGAGAAAACAGAGGTCACATGAGTATTACTTAAAAAGTTCTACATTACTGTTTTGCAGTTCTGTAAAAATAACCATGTTGTGGTGGCACTTTTTCCTCAAGAATTATGCAGACTTGCAATTGCATCTTACCAGAGGCTGAATGCTAACAGGGAACTACGGCATTGAATCATTATCCAGCTTAGTTCTTTAGTTGTTAAGTTGTTCAACACAACTTGACCTTGAGTTAAGTTGTTGTAAAAGATGTTAGAAATTCAGCTGAGACATATAGTTCAGGTGCGCTATATTTCTCTAAATGTAGTTATTAAAGTTTGATATAAATTACATCTGGACACTACTACTTTTCATCTGTCTGCATTCATTCTCATTTGATATGCGGAGAAATGTGTTTCCAAATTGCCTGTTTCTCAGTTCTGTTTCAATAACTATAATCTCTGCGACAAAGCATCCATATTCCCAAATACTGTATAACACCTGTAAGACAGCTTTGGAAGTATTAAAAAAAAAAAAAAAAAAGACAAACCCCAAGGTTTTCCTGGAACAGTCTTGAAAATTAATTTGAGAAAAATGGGGTAGTTCTTCACTTTAAGAGGTTAGGAAATTCCTCAGTTTACCAGCAGAGATTCTCCTTTTACATACTTGGGTCAGTTGTGCCTCCTACATAGCGTGAAGGAAGGATGTTTTTTTGAGAGGCAGTGGAATGGCAAGATGTTTCTTCGCATGCCTATAAAGGCATTTGGAAGGGGGCAGAAGTGCAACACCCAGCTGGCAAACAGAAAATTCTCAGGCTGAAGAATCTGACAGCTGTCAGAGTTGATGGCTGTGAGAGTTACTTGTGACATGAATGGCTCAGGTGAGGTTCTGCCCTACAAATTACTGAATCAACTTCCCTCAGTTGCATCTTTTCTCTTAATTGACTAAAACTTTTATGAATGTGTTCCTGAAAAGATATAGATGGAGAAACATCACAACTGGTTGATGCCTTCAACCTATATTTTTGCATATGTGTAACATAATCGGCTTTTGCAAATGTTAATAGTATTCTCTACAGTTCTGTTCAGCTGTAGGCAGGTGGCAGAATGGCCCCAGGAAAAGTGTTAAAATCAAGCCAAAAGAAAAAGAAGTTTTACTGTTTTCAGCACCACTAAAGCAACTTACATTTCTGGACGCAGCAATATGTAGTTTTGAATGGACAACAAACAGCACTTCCTGCAACTTCTGAGAATAGACTGAAAAATGTACAACTGTGTACTGAAGGAGAGAGCACAGCCACAGAGATTTTTAGAGCCGCTTTTCTGGTAGTTGCGGTAGTTTGGCAAGAAGCAACAGTGACAAATAATTCTCTGCAAGATATACTGTAAGTAGTCAAATATCAAAAGAACAAAATCCTTTTTTTTTTTATGCCATTATTGTAACAACAGCACATTTAATTAACTCCTTGAAATGTGATCTTTTGGGCTGTTAACCTTCTTCAGAATCCTCTTTGTTGATCTCTCTTTGCTTTTCTTCTGACTGTTTATTACAAGGGCATTACAAGGATTGCTCTGAATATTAGCCATTAGTTGGAGAAAAATGGAAGACAAAGAAAATTATGGATTTTATTACTGAGGAAACTTCATCTCTCAGCAAAGCAGCCTGAAATATTTGGATTGCAGGAAATACTTTTGAATTGGCTGACTCAAATTTGACTAATATTAGCAAAGGAGCCTTTGCCAATCCTGTATTTTAATTCATGGATTTCTCATGAAGAGGTCACCTTTTGCTCTATTTGACTGTCAGTGAAGTATTACCCTGAGAAGATGCATGTCTTAAGATGCATGCAATGGTGTATGTCTAATGGTATTTTTCCTGTGTCCCTAATTGGCTGAGCATGTCTCACATGATTAGAGAGGTCAGCTCAGCTGAAACCCCATTCTCCCTCTTCTTCAGAGTGACAAGCATCTTGAATCAGTGAATTTGTTTTAGACCATTAGTTCAGGTGTTTCAACACTACTGGCGTTTCATGGGGTAATAACTGAGGGAAAATATCAGTCCAAAATATGATGTTGCCTAGAATTAACATAGTGCTAAACTGCTGGTCTCAGGAGGACTTTCTTAGCCTTGCTGTCTTTTCCGAGTAGGATTTCAAAGAATTATATGTTGCAGCACATCAGAGGACAAAATCTAAAGAGAGATTTGCCATGGGCAACCAATCTACAGAGCCTGAGAGGAGGTGGTCTAGGGGGTCTAGGGACCCAAGACGAAGGATGTGATGGCCTGTAACAGCCACAGAAGCTAGTCGTGGTGCTCCTGTTCAGCTCTGCTCACGAAGTCATGGAGATCTGCCTTGTGCCACTAATTTTAATCCGGAAGAAATTTGCCCAAGTTCACCAGTTTGGGAAAACAGTGTGGCGCCAACCCTGGACAACAGGCATGTATGAGACCTGACAAATAGAATGGCACAGAAGGCAGAACGCCAAAGAGATCTGTCAGGACAAAGTTCGTAGGTAGAGATAATATCTCCAATTAATTCAACTGAAGGAAGAAGAAGAAAAAAAAAAAAAAAAAAAAAACAAACAAACAAACAAAAAAAAAAACCCGAAAACTAGACAGCTTTGGGCATGGTTGTATACAATTACTTGTATGCCTGGAAATTGTTCTGATTTTTTCCAGCTACCAATAAACACTGCTAACACCTTAAGCCATGTCTACAGCAAAATACTGCTAAAAATATCTTGTACTTGTTCAGAAATATTAATGTCTTTCTCTCCAATGGGGGCTTTAAGTGCCAGAGAAAACAACTTCTTTGGCTGTAAGAGATCAGCACCCAGACCCCTCAGTTATGAAATATTGTGGATTCAGCCAGAGACACACAGATGATTTCTTGTATTGATGAAGTAACCTTTAATCAAAATTATCCCGAAATACTTCCCAAGTTATATTAAATATATGGTGACTATATAGTGAATATGTAGGACTGAAAAGCAGGGGAGTGCAGAGGAGTAAAATATAAATTTTCTTAAGGATTGATGTAGCAAGCAAAGAAGTAATAGAAGATATTAACTATAATGGGATCTTTTTAGCATTGCATTGAATGTAGTTAATATTTAAAATGAGATCTTTTTTCCCACACTGGCTAGTAAATAACTTTTATGAAAATCTTTGAGATGCAAATAGTTACATGTAGCATGGGAAGTAGTAGAAAATAACAAATACTGTGGTTTACTCGGGGATACTGACTTTTAGTTAAAGAATTTACCAGCACTTCATGCCTGAATGCTTTAAGGGTATTTGGCTTACTTACAGAGTTTTATCTCATTAGTTCCTGATGGCCAAGTAACTCCTTTTCATATTAATTTATTTCCTCTAAATTATACTCATTTATAACCTGAACTCAAGGATTGCTTTCCTGAGTATGTCTCTGACAAAAGCAGTTTGTAAGTTATGGTCTTGTCAGGCCTGTTACTATTGTTCAAATAACGTTGAAGACCTGTAATAGAATGCGAAGTAAACCACTCACCATTTCAGTTGTATCTTTGAGTGAAACAGGAGCCCTGGCTTATCTCAGCTTTCAAATAAATTAAAGATGGGCCATCTGTCACGGCAGTGAAAAGTTTTACCTAAACCCAAAGCAACTTACTCTTTTAGAATGAAAGATATTTAAGGCTTGCTTGAAAAGTTAGCCATTTGCTTTCTTCAGAGAGAAAACTGAAACCAAGGATTCGTATGCTCCCTTTTCTAACAAGTTGACTAGTATAATTTAAATAGACCACTGAATACACTTCTTAAAAACCTATATTGCATCCAAACGGTTTTTGTATTAAGGCTTCTTAGACCATGGGAACAACAAGGAGGTAACAAAGGGAGTTTCAGATAATTATACTTTTCTTTTTTTCTTGCTTTGTTTTGAATACTTACACATGATGGTCCCTTTTTTCACCTGAATTTTCTTTCCAAAAATCAGTTGTCAGCTTTGAGAAATGAGGTGCTTGATGTTTTTTGTTGTATTTTTTATATCTTATATTTACATTGTGGGGTTTTTTATGTTGTTTACTCCAGAAAGGCTATATGATCACTAAATTAGGTTATAGATTCGTTTTATTTGAAAAAAGAGGAAAAAATGAGTTATTGAAAGCACAACTACTAAAATGATTTTCTCTCACTTTAAAAGGAAAAATGCTTTAAAATACCCTCGGTTGTAGTTTACAGAAGTCCTTTCAATGAATACTTCAGGCTGCTGCAGGGGAACAGGTAGCTAACTACTATTTTTCCATAGGCTTCTTGGCCTTTGCACCTAACGTAGTCAAAGGTCTCTAGGGCATGATGAAAAAGTCAGAAGAAAGGAGATGGAAGTCTTGGATTGGAAGCAGTCCTTTTGCTAGGTTCATATGTTTGCTGAGCTACTAGTTTCCTCTTAATACCATGATCTTGTATGAAAATGTTGTAATACTGCATGTTTTGTGATTACAGGAAGAAAGCAGCTAAATGTTGGGCAGCTGTCTTAAAGCATAGAAAGGAACAGTGCCGTGGCATACAGAAAGAAAGATGTATTTGTAACTTCATTTAGTGGGAATCAACAGACACAGAAAAGACGACTTTTTTTTTTTTTTTTCAACCAACAAACACTAGCAGTACTAAAGGTTAGAGCATTGTCTCAAATTTATTTCCTTGAAACTGTGTGGAAAATTCTATTTCTCTCCCATGGAAATATTTGCAATTTCAAAAGAAATTTGTATTCCACATGCAGATGAAATGAGAAAGTGAAATATTTGAGAAGGGAAGAAAAGGGAGAGAAGGTTGTGATCATCTTTCAATTTTTGTTAGCCTGGTGATTGGAAGGCTCGTTTGATATACGGAGACGTAAGAGTTCAAATTCCTGCTACACCATCCTCCCACTTTGGAGGACGTGCACCATCCCCAGGAAATTGTTTTCGGTTTTCTCAGGAGGGTTGTTCTAATTTGCCAAGTCCGTAAACTTTTAGTCTTACCAGAGATGTGGGCAGATCTAAATAACAAAGTGAACTTTTCCAAGGCAGTAGAAGCCCTCTACGTGCAAAGCAGTGGCTGGTGCTAAGGATGTGAGAAAATGTGTATGCACCGCACAGGGAAAATGTTGGTTGTGATGGAGAGATGGAAATAGTGTGATTTGTGAATTCCTGACAATACAATCAGATAGAAAACCCGGAACTGGAGAAGACTGGAAAAAGGAGTCATTTCTTACTATTCTTTGAAGTTTGGTGAAAGAGATCTGTGTGTATTTTAACTGTTTCCTTTATGAGGAAGTCCCAGTGTCCCCATGCAAGCAAAAAGAGTTCTGTGGCTTAAAAGGAGGCTGTAAACAGTAAAAAGTAATAGTGCAACAGTTATGAAGATGGGATCAATTACATAAAGTAAGATATTCCAGTGACCTTAGCCCAGTGTATTACCCCGACTCTGTATCTGATCAGAATGCTTCACTTGTGAGTATGTGGATTCCAAGGAAGAATACCCAGGGCTTGGTGAGGGGTCCAGGTGGTTACGGCGTTGAAATGCGCCATTCTGCAAGCCTAAACCCTCATAGCTATGTGGCTGGAAGGCAAGTAAAAGGCCCACAGAGTTTGCTGATGCTGGTCTCATTTCCAATTTACAGCAGCATACTGTGGTGAAAGCCAGTGAGGTCATACCACAGCTATGCTAATAAGTTTGGAAGATCTCTTTCCAAATTAAGGAATATCTTGTCCTACTGCTAAATAGAACATTTGGATATCTCTTGTAGTAATCGCAGTCACATAAAAGTGATCAAAATTTCCTCAGCCTGATGACTTTGTGGTTCCTACATACAGAGCCAGCTGAAAAACTCATTGCTTTGTCACTGCAAGACAGATTTTTTCATTCTTTGGGAAAGTTCAGTGTACTTGAGACTGCAGGTGAAATACAGCAACATTTTTAAGTTAAGCAATATACCTGTTCTCTTTTCCTTTTCTTTTTTTTTTTTTTTGTTATTTCTTTGGTTTTGCTTGGAAGGAATATTTGCCTGTATCTAGAAACAAGTTTCACCATGGCCAAATAATTTCCTAATTCTCTGTTAAAGAATATTTGCATTAAGAAGCACCTGGAATCAGTTACTACTTTAAACTGGTATTCAGAGTAGAAATCTAAATCACTCTTAGCCTGTGTAACAAATTCTTATATCTGATGGCTGTTTAATGGTCTTGCAATGCTGCTTAAAATTCTTTTAAACCATCTAGCTTCAGAATGCAAAATTAGTCTGCTTTTGTACTAAATGTTTTACAAACGTCAGCCAAAATTATTTTGGTGCAACAGTATCTTATTTACACTTACAGACTATCAAAGCAGCTTTTTAAATATTTGATTCTGATCTGACATAAGCAGTGTAAGACTTCTATCCTTGTCACTCTAATGTGGACACATGCAGCGTGTGAGTCTTTTGCTTCTTACAAACAAACAGATCTGAAGAAAACAGTGTAAACTGAATATAAGTAAGGGGACCTGAGTGGGAGGAGAAATCAACAAAGTGCAAAAATTAATAACTAGCATGCATATTTAATGAGATAAAAATTGTTCACCACAAAAAGTCATGAGAATATCCTGAAGGTCCAACAGTCTCTAAACTTAAATTGCAACAAACTATTCATCTTATTTTGAGGTAGCGCTGCTCCAAACTGTAGTGTAAATCTTACGCTATTTTTTATAATGAAAGAGAGAAGCATTACCTTGGGGGGAAAATGTAAATAAAACTATCAATTTGTCTGTTAATTATATGAGTTTATTATTGCACATCAAAAAATGAGGCTGCTGTGTAGTGTCTCAAGATAAAATCTAGCAAAGTAGTATTATATCTTTTTAAATAGCAAGATTTTTGTGACCATAATGCAGACTATACTTATGCAGGCAGAGTTAGCTTCGTGGTGCTTACTGTTTGGTTTTTTTTTTTTCAGCCAGACTACTTAATTTGCAGAGCATGCTGTAAAGTGCATGCTTCCCTTTCAGTAATGTATGAAGCTTGGATGCTTTCCAGCTTAGAAAATTTGTCATGTATAGCTGATACCCATTAACTACTGGTCAAAAGTTCATCCTCTAAAAACTAACCAAAAAAAAAAAAAGGCTGTGGAAAGAAAAGTTATTGGTATGCTCCCAGAAAGCTACGTGAGATGTTAGGCTGTGAAGAAGGAATGGCCATAATATATAGGTCCAAAGGGTCAGACGGAAGAGACATGAAGGATCACTGTGATTTCAAGCACAACCTGAAACAACTTCAAATGTGAGACAGGAAAATTAGTCAAACCTACATCAGTGGGGAGGAGGGAAGAGAGGCAGGGGTGAGAAAGAAGTAAAATGTTTTAAAGTAAGAAAATAGGTGTAACATTTTCGCAAGGCATCAAGGGACCAGGTAAACAGTAGGAGACTAGCAGGGAATAACTTCAGACCCTCAGCTACCCTTTTGGAATAGTAATTCAGGTAAACCTGAATGAGAACCAGATGCCTAACAAATACCTTGAAATTATGTTCACTAACAATTACTTACAAGAAACTGTAAATCTGTTGTCAGGAAATTACGTTTATTGGAGGGTAGTACAGTGTTGTTCCTTCATGCAAGGCTGTAGTCTTTAGTTTGAGACTTGAAGGGTGAGGGGCAATAAAGGAAAAAAAAAAAAAAACAAAAAAAACAACCAAAAAACCCCAACCAAACAAAAAACCAAAACAAAACTCAAACAACTTAAAATTCAGGTGTTTTGATTTGTTTGGTGCAATTGACAAACAGCCTGTTTCAGGAGCAGAGATGTCTCTTCAGTTAGTTTTTAGTGCAAGGCAGCCAAATTTTTATGTTGTGAAACTTGTTATTGGTTTTAGTTTCACAAGAATAACCATACAGATTTGGATTTAATTTTATTGAAGTCATCAAAAAAATCTTGTTTCCTTTCTGGTTTTTGTGTTTGAACTTTTCAAACAACTCTGAAGCATCTAATGCCCTGTTGCCAGTTAAGCAGACAGGATATTTAGGGGAACTATTAAGAGTTGCATTTCTAACAGCTGAAGAACTACTGCCCTACTCATAGCTATTTTTATCTATGAAGTAAATTACTACTGTGGGAGGACCAAAACTAATTCAGAGGACTAGGAAGCTGAATACAAAAATATCTGAGTTGGTAAGATGAATAAGATATATTATAAAATGTGATTTTTCTCTAGTGTTCCAAAATTGTTGCTCATCTTTTCTCCTGTTCTCTATATTTGCACTGTTGGGAGAAGAGAAAGTCTTTCCAGGCCTGTGGGACATTACCAGATAACTTGCATGTTTTGGGTGACAACCGTTTAATTATTTAATCGGAACACATTATTTCCTGAATGACATTTGACTTGATTGGCACTTTGAATCGTCCCCTGAGTAGACTACACAATTTTAAAGTGGGTTTGTTCTCTCTCACTCTTATTTTAAAAATAATTAAAAGCTAAATGTTGGGTATTATAGTATTTTGTATATTGAACAAAACTTTTTATGCGTAATGAAGGAAGGGCTCCAAAAGGTGCATATCTGGTTACCTAATGAATAATTAGGAAAATTTTCAAAAAGAATTTAAAGAAGAAATGTCAACTGATTGTAGATTATCTGAACTGCAATTTTGCTCAGAAATAATATGTACATTCATTCACAGAATCACAGAATGGTTAGGGTTGGAAGGGACCTCTGGAGATCATCTAGTCCAACCCCCCCACCAGAGCAGCGTCACCTACAACAGATTGCACAGGACAGCGTCCAGGCGGGTTTTGAATGTCTCCAGAGTGGGAGACTCCACAACCTCTCTGGGCAGCCTGTTCCAGTGCTCCACTACCCTCAAGGTAAAGAAGTTCCTCCTCATGTTAAGATGGAACTTCCTATGTTCAAGCTTGTGCCTGTTACTCTTAGTCCTATCACTGGGCACCACTGAAAAAAGACTGCTCCCATCCCCCTGGCATCCTCCCTTTAAGTATTTGTAAGTATTAATAAGATCCCTCCTCAATCTTCTTTTCTCTAGACTAAAGAGACCAAAGTCCCTAAGCTTTTCCTCATATGAGAGATGTTCCAATCCCCTAATCATCTTTGTAGCCCATTGTTGGACCCTCTCCAGCAGATCCCTGTTCTTCTTGAACTGGGGAGCCCAGAACTGGACGTGGTATTCCAGATGCGGCCTCACCAGGGCAGAGTAGAGGGGGAGGATGACCTCCCTCGACCTGCTGGCCACACTTTTCCTGTCCACAGAGCTGCTCTCCAGGAGGTCAGCCCCCAACCTGTACTGGTGCATGGGGTTATTCCTCCCCAGGTGCAGTACCCTACACTTACCCTTGTTGAACTTCATAAGGTTTCTTTCTGCCCAACTCTCCAGCCTGGCGAGGTCACGCTGTAAGGCAGCACAGCCTTCTGGCGTGTCAGCCACTCCTCCCAGTTTTGTGTCATCAGCAAACTTGCTGATGGTACACTCTATCCCTTCATCCAGATCATCAATGAATATGTTGAACAGGACTGGGCCCAGTACTGACCCCTGAGGGACACCACTTGTTACTAACCTCCAACTAGACTCTGCGCCACTAACCACAACCCTCTGAGCTCTATCTGTAAGCCAGTTCTCAATCCACCTCACTGTCCATTCATCTCATCCACACTTCCTGAGCTTGCCTGTGAGGATGATGTGGGAGACAGTGTCAAAAGCCTTGCCAAAGTCAAGGTAGACAACATCCACTGCTCTCCCCTCATCCACCCATCTAGTCACTTTGTCATAGAATGCTATCAGATTAGTCAGACATGCTATCAGATTATTCAGACATGACTTCCCCTTGGTGAATCCATGTTGACTACTTCTGATAATCTTCTTTTCATCCAGGTGCTTTGAGATGGTACCCAGAACCAGCTGTTCCATCATCTTTCCAGGGATGGAGGTGAGGCTGACCGGCCTGTAGTTTCCCGGGTCATCCTTCCTGCCCTTTTTGAAGACTGGAGTGACATTGGCTATCCGCCAGTCCCCAGGCACCTCACCTGTCCTCCAGGACCTTTCAAAGATGATGGAGAGCGGCTCAGCAATTCGTTTCTGCGTTCTCTCATTCAGAACGCTAAACTGTTGGAAAAGTATGTTGTCTCTTGGCCCTCCAAGTAATATTTGTATTCAACTGTAGAACTGTATCTGGCAACACTGGTACAAAACTCTGGTTGGTTGAATTACCTGACTTTTGTTTTGATCCCAAATATGTTATCAGGTCTGACATATACTTTTATTTTGAAAGAATTAGCACTTTATTAAGCTATTTTAACTGACGCACCAAAGCTCCAGCTGAAATGAACATATTCCTTAAAGAAATCTGGGCTTTGACAGTCCAAACCCAAGCATCTTAACAAAATTGTATAGTCCAGGGGTGTTGCTAACACCTTCCTATGATCATTGCCATTGAGTATCTGCCACTCATTGATCCAGACTCTCCAGATACTTCTCCCCAGGTTTTCTACAATTATCAGTTACCCTCAGGGCAAGAGACCTGAAAGTAGGCGATGAGCTTCGGTTCCTCACAGCTTTCTGCTCAACAGCTTCTTTTCAGTGCTGAAGTTGGTGGTGTTGCAATGCTGCGTAGAGGCAAAAGGTGTCCTCTGCAGCAGCAAGATCTAAACTCCTGTGTGTTAACATAAACTTCCTTGTCCACAGTGCTTAAATTTAATCCTTTCTTCCACCTACATGTTTCCTGGGCCATAGCTTTTGCATGGGCTATTCTCTCCTAACTTGGAGCGCTTCTTAAAGGCTGCCAACTGTAAGGTATCAACACAGCCTAGAAGAAACAATCCAAGCTCCAGCTGACAATTATTCTAACTCTTGATATTTCTGGATTTGTGGATGGGAATTTACAAAAAACGTTTATTTCGTTTGTTTTCTGGGTTTTTTGCATGATTTTATTAGTCATGGCAGATTATTATGCTGGGGAAGCATGGGGGAAGGTTCTCTGAGACAATGCTGAAAACTCAAAGGCCTTTATGAGTTCTTGGGCATGTGAAAGAGGAAGATCAGTGTACGTGCAGCACATTGATTTCTTTCTCAGTCTTGAGCAGTAAGCAATTCATACTAACAAATACTTATACTGACCCCTTGGTCACCACATTCGCTCTCCACAATAGCTTTTAAAGCTCCTGAAACAAGAGGCAGGTCTTCCAGTACACTTTTAGAGGTTTATTTTTTTGCAAATCACTGTAACTGTGAGAGAATGTGTGTACATTATTTTTTTTTCTTTTTGAGTGTTGTTAGGACTGTATTCATGTATTCTGCTCTGTTTTAATAGTAAGGCTCCCTGTCAACAATTTTCTTATTAAATCATTGTGTGGGTTATTGTTTTTCTGCACCAGTGCTTCCATTTCCTCACTGCAAAAATTGATACTCGTGTCTGTTGGCTGAGGAAGCCTTGCAACCTACTCGGGGCGCATAACAAACAAACCCCACATGTGTCTGTGCACGTGCACACAAGTGGCTATTTGCACTCAGGAAGGAAGACAGCGGAAAGGGAAGAAGTTTGGTTTATCTTTCCCATCTTGGCAGGGACTTGAACTTGTCAATGAAGCTGATGTATGCATCTTACTGCTTTTGTATACTATTTTTAAAACCTTGTTGTCTGAACCTGTATGTTACAGTGACACAGTTTCCTAGAGCAGACAGCCCTGTTTTGGTCGACTGGCTCTCAAAGAGAGGAAGAGGCTGTGAGGTATATATTGGCAATGAGAATTTTGGCCTGATTTCTCAAAGGGGCTGGATTACCTTAGTCCTATACTGACTTATTTTTTCCTTGCCTTAACTCAAATTGGGTTTGGGCCTTATTTATTAATATATTTCTCCTTGATCCTTTAAAAAACAGAGTAGAAATTAGGCACCTGAATACCCTTGGAAATATGGGACCCAAGAGCTAAAATGAGCAGTTGTACTGATGCACGTGGAGAACAAGAGAAGGCTGAGAAAAGCAGTGCTTCTGTTTCCTCCTTTCCAATTTTATTTTTATTTTCTGTTCACAATTATTGCAGTACAGCATCTTAATGAATGTGCAGCGAGATTGCCAGAGGAAAAGAGGCCATCTCTTTCCTTCTTGTACCTCAGCTAGAAGACAAGTCAGTATGACAGGCTGGGGCAGAGGGCAAGCCCAGCGCAGCCCAGCCAGCGAGAAGTGACAGCTACAAGCCAGGCTCCCACTGCTGCCCTTTCCACCCAGCAGCCATGGGGCTCAGCTCCCCTGCCGACAGCTCCAGCTGGGATGAGACGTCCAGCACCTTTCTTATGCAAAAAGAGGAAACAGTCTGAGAAGTAGGGCTAATCTGTGGGCAGCTTGCTATCCCTGTCTATCTCTATAGTATGGGAGATGGGAATGGTGGTGAGGTTTTGGGGGGATTGCTGTTGCATTTTATTTTTAAATGCATGAGTGAATACTTTGAATCCCATGATACATCTGTAGCGGAAACTTAATTTTGGCATTTTCTTGAGAATCATTTGTCTTTGATTTTTGAATAATTCCACCACTTTTTCTTGTGGGTATATAATAAATGGACTGTCTGAAGGACCCTTATTTTGTGAATGAAATCCTGTGAATCTCATTAAAGGAGTTCACTTCCCATGTAAATGGATGATCAATATGTTAGAGAGGTGCTGTTTGATCATCTAGTTGCCTAGTAAATGGGGAGATCTACCCCTGGTAATCTCATCAGTGAGCTGGAGTAGGGTCTTCCATCAATTTTCAACACAATTTCTTTCTATGTACCTTATGTCAATTTTATTGCTACAAAGGACTATGAGAAAAAACAGGTTTAGAAGTCTGTTTTAAATTGGAAAAAAAAAAAAAGCCATGAAATTAGGATTAGGACTGAAACCCCATCCTTAATTTATTTCATCATGCCTGTATATTACAGGTGTATCTCTGCACTTGAACGTGCCATCATGCTTAGGCACAGACAGGAGGAGGAAGTTAGGACTGCTATTTCAGCCTTCAGTCAGTCTCCAGGCTTTTATGTGTTTTGAAAACAGACCTGTCACATTATTTTACAGATCTGTAAGCAGCTTATGAACCACCTTTGAATAATATTGTGTCTGGAATGCCCCAGAAAGTGAAGTTTGAAGAGCTATCCTACAAGGGAGTTTAAATATAAGGAGGCCACATAGTGATATTGCAAGAATTTGTGCACAGGAGGACTTATATCCAACATCCCATATTGGTTTTTTTTTATTATTTTGTAGACATGAGACTGGCCCACAGAATTCAGTAATGTGCTTCACTAGGCCATATTGAAGCAAAAAAAGATACTGATAATGAAAATTAGAATAAAAAAATACTAACAAATTCATTTTGCATTTGGAGACATTTTCCCATGAGGGGTAGGCTGAAATTTCAAAGATAGTCATCGCTACCCACAACTATCCCATCTTACAACTGGCCCCCAAACTATTAAGGTTAGAAGCATGAATGCCTCTCTTGTCAGAATTGCATCCTTCCTGCCCTGTGTCCAGCGGCAGCAGAACTCTGACTGGTTGGTTTTCTGAATCACATTTATCTGTTTGAGAAGCAGGCAAAATCTTTCTTTCAGTTTCAAAAGGAAGGCTACTTCAAGCAGACTTCACATGTTCTTTTTTGTGTGAACAGTACCTCAGGCCTCTCACTCCTCAGAAGAAATTTTTGGGAGCGTGAGTAAGCAGAGCTAAGTCAGGTGGCGCTGGAAGAAAGAAGTCTCACCTGGACAGCTGTTTTGTGAGACATCTGGGATGTGGTACTCTACTGGGAATGGAATGTGCTGTTTATCTCTGTCTGCTGTTTTTAGAGACAATGGGAACAGGTCTGCCCTGCTGTCTCTGCCCTATTTGTATGTGTGTACTAGTTATATTTCTCTATCCTTCTACCTGGCTAATAGGCTGGATGCAGGAGAAGTGTGTGTGAGGTATTCTGCTAAGTTCCAGAGTTTTACTGAATTGCTTTGGCTTTGCTGTACTTGCCTGTTTCACTAGCTGTGAAGACAGGTTTTCAAGACAACCAACTGCCATTACCCTTTATATTGAATTATCATGTAAGTATAAAGTAACTTGATGTTTGTTCCCTTGTTGTAATTGATCATTCTATTTATTTATTTTTTTTTTGCTGAGTACCATAACTGTGGGTTGTATTATTGTTTAAAGGCCAGGAGACAGACAAATGGCAGGACTTCAGATAGGAGGAAAGGAGTTTGGAGTTTTACCGCTTTTGCAGAAATTTTCAAGTTACATAATGGGACCCACTGGCTGTCTGAGAAGAAGAGGTTAGACACAAGTAGGATTTGTTAAAACCATACATTAAAGGCACAAGAAAGTCAGTCAATTGTGAGGGTGAAGTAGTCAGACATCCAGAAAGTCTTTGAAAACAGGAGAGTATGTATTGTTCCCATAAAGAGAGCAAAGAGAGCATGTCAAGGACAAGAAGATTAATCAAATGCTTTTAGGTGTCATTGCCAACAGAGTGTTATTGTTAACTAAGTAATGTTACTTGAATCTGTCTACTGGTTCTCCCTACCTGTGTAAATCTCTCTGATCCTTCTAAATGAGGCTGATTTAAAGCAAAGCATTGTCATTGCCCACATGTAAGAGATTACACAGCAGGCAGCGGGATCAGTTACATGTCTCAGTTTTTTGAGTGTTTTCTATGAGAAAATGGAAAAGGAGGAAAGTGACTCCTGATTTTGGGGGGGGGTGAAAAAGGGAGAGTGTCTTCACTTACGCAAACAGGCACACGCTGTACATAGTTCCCTAAAAATGTTTCCTCTTTTGTTTTGGAAGTATGGTGTCAACTAACAACAATGATTTTATCATTTATGAATACTAAAAATTGATGAAAAAATAGTTCACTTACTTAAATTCAAACATGACAAGCAGCCATTCTCTAAGGATGAGAAAAATCTTTCATTTTAAACAATATTGTCTTTGTAGCAGAATACTTTATATCACATTATCATACCTCCAAAATTATAGGTTACATTGATCACATCTATCTAATCTGTAAGTCAAATTCTAGTACCTTCTTTTTGGCTTGCCTGCTTATTTTTCCTATTCATAGATAGTTTTAGTTTGTAAAGGAACGCTGTTGCATTGTATTGTTGTTATGTGTTGGTATCAATTTTCATTCAAAGGCCAACTTTATCCTGAAACAATATACAGTATACTGGAGCTGGATCTAAACTTCACATTTTTCTTATAGGTAAAGACAATTAAACACCCTAAGATATCTTCAGAAAAACATCATTAATAAGCAATAACTGATAACTTTATTTTCTGCATAGTTATAGTGGCCTTTTTTCCTTGGAACTAATGACAAGATTCATGGGAGCTTGAGTCTATTTTCTGGACTGTTGGTAGCATCACAGGGTGGATTGGCCCTATGAGGGCACTGGAGCTGAGTTGCATCTGCGTCTGCTCTGGTTCCTCTTCCCCTGTTGAAGAACTGAGTAATAACACTGGCTTCAAATGGGTGAGAGTAGGTCAGTCAATAAGGTCCTGTAAAAGGCAAACAAGCCAACCAGCTATGAGGAAATTTGGGGGAGCAAAGTTGTAAGAATTCATGTTGATGGGGAGGAAAAGCCAAACTATTTAGACCCTAAACCCTACAGCTCCGTAAATGTGGATTATGAGGGGCTTAGAGGAGGTTTACAGTGACCTGTGTAGCTCTGGGGTATGCCACAGAAACAAATTGAGAGGACTTTGAGAGCAGATCCGGGGAAAGTGGTAGCAGAACATGGGGGTGAGTGAGATCATTAGGGGAACTGTGACTGGGCTGAGCCTTGGTGCAGAAGTTTGTCTTGATGGCCTCAAAGGTGTAGCAAAGTGAGATTTTCCTGGAAAGATCAGGTCACCTCCATGATAAAACTGTATTCGGGAGAGGTAATAGGAGACCAGGGTAGCTGAGATGAGGGCAAGGTCTGGAGTTGATGCTAATCTACCACGTGCACGCAACTATTACAAATTGGTAAATTGTGTAAAATATCTTGTTCAATCATGTTGTGACTTAACCTTTCTTCCTGAATGAGTCTTATGATCGAGCTGAATTCCTTTTCTTACATGCTGTAGCTACTTTCTAGGCACAGCCAGCCAGAGCCCTGTACCACTTTCATAAATTCAGTTGTTCAACCACCAAAGTTGTGTAGACAAAAATTTACACAGAAACTACACTAATGTAGTTGAAATCTCTTTCTACACATCAGGGAGGACGACTCAGACAAGAATGGTAGAAGTGCTGTTGATTTCAATGTAAATGCCTGCCTCTCTTCCCTTCATCTCTTTTCCATCAAATGAAAATGGATGAATGGAAATAAATGAAACAAATGACTGCTGTCCCAATTCTTGTTCTTTTAAAAGGTAGAAAAGTGTTTCATACTGTGGTTACTTATTTTTAGGCTTTTTATTTGATTAAAAATGAAATCTTATTCCTAGACAGGTATTCTAGGAAATAGGAACTTGCACAAAGGAAGGGCCTGTGCTTATCTTGCAACACATGATGGGCCCAACGTAGCAAAATACCTTTTTGTGAAGCCTTGCAGTGTTCTCCATTTCTCAAGACCTGCTACTCCAGAGGTGTTTGCTGGTGGGCCTAAACATACCTTTTTGATAAGCATGCAGATATCTGAAGCCTGCAAATATATTTTTCTGTACTTTAGGCAGAATAGATGTTCAAAGAAATGGATGAAATATGAAAGTTTGATACTAATGAACCAAGTTCTTGTGGAACCTGGCTGCAAAGCTCCCGCTGACTTCAGAGGGACCTGGGTTTCACTAGTGTTAGGTTTGTGTGGCCAGGACCTTGGGACTGTGTTGTTAGCATGTGCTTAAAGGAGATTATAGCATGCTTTTGTTTGACAAAGCCTAAGTTTAGCGTACGGAACCAATATCTCTAAAGGTACCTTTTTAAAGCCAGCTAACGATAACTTGTGTTTCCAGTGACAGACACCTCTTCAATGCTATGCAAAGATGAGGAGGTAGCTTGTCGGAAACATAGGCAGGATGGAAATCATTGTATTTTTTTAAATCTTAGGGGTTTAGAGTCTCACTGACAACTGTCATGCATCCTGTAGATTCTAAAATCTCTTGAAGAAATTCTTGGTCTAGAGCTACAGGGACAAAAGAGTTCTTTTATGTAAATGAGATTCTCTGCTAGTTAGATAAAATTGATTACATTGAGAAATACTTGCTGAACTTGATGCTGAGGCAATACGAAGAAACCACATTGTTTCAAATATAAGTAATGTTTAGAAATAGTCTGTATTATATTTGTTGATCAAAACCATTGTTAATTATAAAACACCTTAACAAGAGAGATTTTTCTTTAAAATCTCCCAAAGCAAAAAAGCACAGCATGCAGGATATTTCCTAACTGTTAATAAGAGCCTAAGGTTAATCCGAAGGGTATATGCTTCTCTCGGTCACTTACTAATGTCCAAGAAATATCCTCTGCCTGCCTATTACTGCTTGAATTAGTTTGGTGCACTCAGTTTAAAGTATCATTATTCTGTAACAGACAGAGCAAAAACTGACAAAAAAATGCCAATAAGCTTCCTACTACTACCAAAAGGTCATAAATTGCATCTCATTTCAGGGTAGATTTTTCAATTAAAACTTAGTTGAAAAAAAGAAAATTAATGTTTATTGAGACCTAGAAATGTATTTTATTTGTTGAGAGGGTTTTGTTTCACTGGGGTTTTTGCCCTGAACTTCATAGTGGACTTGTTTTTCTAAAATAGTTTAGGTAGGAATTCCAAACTCTTTTGTTATCCTTGCTATTTTGTATATCCATTAAGAAAATGTGTAAAAGTGTGTGGGTTTTAGGTCAACAACACTAATTGTGGGTTTTTTTCCATGCCTTCTCAGAAAAATTAATCCATAAGAAATTAGAAATCCTACCTAGCAAACAAATTATACTAGACATGCAAAAGATGACATACAGCGCTTTGCTACTTAAAGAATAATTTTTTCACGTAAAAAAAGCTAGTAGAAAATCATACCATCAATCTAAGTGTGTGTAGTATTCACTGTAAAGATGTGTGGATCCAGTCTGAGGCATGCGAGTGCTACAATGTCTAGTATTATGGGGATAAAAAGGTCATGAAACATGCATTTAAGATCAAAGAATTCAGGCCCATGTCCTGGAAGGCAGGCAGGCCCAGAGCATAATTCAGTGTGAGTTTTCAAGTGTGATTAAGAAGGTTAATGCAAATATTGGGTGTACAACCAAGACATTATATAACAGAAGTAGGAAGATGATCCAGCCTTTTTGTAGCTTTGGCAATGGCAAGCACAGATACTGGCAGCACAGATTTCTAATATTTTTGACAATAAAAAAGGCATTAAATTTAGGGAGAGTTTAGAAAACAGGGAACATAAAGGCTTTGTCATGTTGTGGCATACTTTTGTTTATAATAAACTTTATTATGCTCTTAAGGTTAACTAAGTAGTTAAAAATATGTAAGTACATCTATAGCACAGTAGTGGTATTCTTCAGATGAGAACTTCTGGACACATAACTTCTGAGTGGTTGTTCAAATCAAAGATTTAAATAATTGCCAGAGAAACTAAGTCAAAATAGTTTGCATCTTGGCTTATCAAAGCACATAACTTCATAAGCTCATCTACCTGTTGTGAAACTCAATGCTGTAAATGGGAAATAACCAATAGCTTGCAAAGACAAGCTATGATGACGGCTTGTACGCACGCTGCAGCCTGAAATGAACTGCTCTCCTTGTTCAGTGTTTCCAAATACACTATTAGGGTGGGGAAAGAAGAAGTTTTGATGACGGGGTGGGGGGGGGGGGGGGGTGATTGTTTTTTTTAAATAAAGGACTTCAATGTTTGTAATGGGAAACTTACAATAGTCTCTTTGTGATAAAGTGATTGTTCTGTGATCTATAACCTCCCTTTCTGCCTTCAAAGCACCTATTAATTATAGAAGGTTTTGCTATAAAGCCTCTTCCTCCCAAAAGCTATAAGCTTTTTAAAAAAAACAAACCCCAAAGGAATTACATAGTTCAAATCCAAAGCTTGCTTCTTTTCCTATTTAGCCTCTGGACTTGCAAACTCCGAGTGACGAGGCACTTTTCTGTATGTGATGACTCCATTGATCTCAGCTGCTGGGGTGGGGGATGTGCAGCCCCTTCCCCAGGTGTAAATGAGGGCTGGTGCTAATAAGGTCAGCCCAGCAACACCCACTCCTCACACCTGACAGGAGAATCAGACCTTAAAGCAATGGTTTGCAGAGGTCAGCAGTTTAGTAGACAAAGCTAACTTTAGAGTGTGGAAGTTTTAAAAGATCACTGGTGAGTCTGTGAAAGTGTTTGCCATCAGCTCTAGAGGTAGGCGGCTCTTCTTTCTGTGCATTTGAATTATTTTAGTAAGTTTTTCTCTCAGTTGCTTTGCATTTCTAAACTTGGGAAGGTTTGTTTTACTGATAATCCAATTGAATATCTCTCAAATTACTCTCAAAAAAATTTTGCTCCTTGCTTAGTTTCTGTTTTATATTACAAGTAAGTTTTGGTTGTTTTCTGGTTGGGGGTGTGTGTTTTCTTTTTCTTTTTAAACTGTGTGACTGCTCAAAATGTTTGTGACTACTGAGAAATACTAGGAGGCCAGACGATGTAATACTGTTTTATTAAGGGAGAGAACAAGAAAAAGCTCTGTAACCTACCACTTCTTAGGAGATTATTTTTCTGATATAAAAGCTGAGTTTGTTTTAGCTAGAGCTCCTACCATGTTGTGCTAACGTTCCTAGTTAAAACCTGCCATGATAATAGCACAGTGCAGAGCGTTCTTTTGGCATGCACTACAAGCCAGCAACTTCCGAGGCACTGAACCCTTAGAGGAAGCCATGAGATGTCTGACTTCTGACCTTGGGAAAAGCTCACTGCTTCTCTGGCACAGTTAGAGTTGTGTTGTTTGTGGATGGAGAGTAACAGTTTCCTGGGTTGGTGCCACTGAGGTACCTCGTGTGCCCTAGGGCACGCAACATGAACAGTTGAATCGAAAATGCCGTGTGATGTTCAAACTTGCTTTAAATTAATGCAGCCACGTTCTGACCCTGTATCACCAAATAAATCAGTATAGCTGTTACATCTTATTGATTAAGCTATTAATAGGGTTAAGGTGGTATTTATATTTTGCAGTCATATTAAGTTTGTATATTACTTTTTTAAATGAAAACTACAGTTATATGTGACTATTTAACAGAAAAGCTTTAAAGCATCGGCTTTCAAAGACTCAAGCTGTAAATGACACGGTTTTTTTCAAACTCTGTTGTTGTGTGAGTGGGGGAATTGCTTCTGATTAGCCATAGTGACTGTAGGATTATAGAAATAGATACCACTTGATTGTGCCTGAGAGTGTGTGAGGCTGGCCAAAGGAAACAGAAGATATATTCCAAGTTGGTTGTAATTTTATTTACAATTCAGTGCAGCGATAGTATTTTTTACCTCCTAAGAGTCTCTTACCCGTTCGTGTTAACCTTGCTGATAAATCGAATGCCTTGTGTTTTCTGCTGTACCTGCGCACAGCCACTTTGTTTAAGCACCTGATTGCTCACATGTATTTAAACTACCTGTGAGGCCCTGGGTTGTGTTGTAGACCTTCCAAGTTGCTATCAAGTATGGTCCATAAACTCATTGTCCCTATCCAAAGAAGTAATTTCTGAAGATGTGTGATGGTTGTTTGTCTGACATTGTACTTAAATAATTTCTTTACTGAAGTATGGAACCAATAAATAGAGACGAGAGCTAAGTAGTATAGAATGAAGTAAAGAGCACTAGTAACGTTGATAGCCAAATCTTATTAGACTATTATAGATTTGCTAGGTTGTATAATGTTGGTATTTGCCAGTGTAAACAGAAAAACAATGTAAAGTATTGTATTAGTGAACACCCATAATCTTAACCTTGATAGCTTCTTCATTGAACTGTACCAGTTAGTCTTAAATAAGTATTCCGAATTTAAAATAAGCTCTCCATTTGGAACAAAAGTGATCTTGTTGCTGCTGGAGCTCCTATGAATTTCCTGGTTGTTATCAGATTACACCCTATCTGTGTCCTTAGCTGCTGCAAAGTGGTGTTAATGAGGATTTTAATATTAACCTAGCAGACTTTCTGATCTTTTACTAAAGCTCAGAGAAGCACTTCGCTCTTAAACACTGTCTGCAGATCCTGGCATGAAAGATCTCATTTGATATTTACAGCTTTGCATTTCCTGATACTTACCAGCTTCAACACAATGTGGCAGAATAATAGAATATGATTCTTTAACGGTTTGTCTCGGGCATTTCTAGTATTTTATGGTTTCAACTGAACAGAGTTATTACTTTACACTGAGTTCTGATAAGACATACAAAAATCTAGAGGTAGCTTTCAGTAGTTTTCCACACGTATGTATTCAGCATGAAGAGGTTCTGTCAGCTCGCAGACCGTAGAACTATCAAACCTAAAAATAATCTCAAACATGAGGTTTTCAAATATTAGGAAGGGAAGCAGTTGTTCAGAAGGAAGTGATTGCTGCCTCGCACAGTGTTGGACTCTGAATGTGTATGAGACTTATCCTAGGGAGACAAAGTACGACAACATCCGTGTTAAACTGCCAAAGGACAGCCTCAAGGGTATTGCTGAGATACATTAAAAGACAATCAATCAGGAGCACTTGAAAAGGTTGCTATCTTTATTCTTTAATATTTTTGTAGACCAAACTGGCAATAAGAGTTAGATTTAACATAGTGCTGCGTAGATATATGCATTGTTGAGGGACTGCTGGTAAGTGTAAGTTGTTACTGCGCTATTGATGGTGTCTGCTTCTGGACAGGGGACTTGGAAGAAAGTAGAACTGTTATGGGAGGCTCATACAATGCCTGTAGCATCTCATTCATCTCTTCTTTTATTACTGGCACTCTATATAGTCAATATATGTATATTGACTACTATATAAAGTAAATGATTCATATATTGACTATCTAGCAATACAGTACTGGAGAGATGGGTTCATAGATTTCCTTCTACCTTAACTGGAGGTTTAGCTTTTTGTTTTCCGTGCATAGTTGGGGATCATGGGAGAAGAATTCTGATGGTTTTGTGCATAGTGTCTTATAAGTGATGCTTTGATCAATGAGTGGTGGTGCCCCCACTTAAGCAAAACCACTTAAAAGAGGTTTCTTGCTTTAATGGGAGAGCTCTTTCTCTCTCTTTTCTCTCTTTTTTTATTCCTTCTTTTCTAGCCTTGTATTTGTTTAATCTTACTGTGAATAGTCTTCCTTTTCACAAAGTTGCCTAGCCTTTACTTACATTGTGCCAATTCTTCTCAACAGAAGAATGGTTGTATAAAATAAGTGTGTGGGGGGAAGTCAGATGTACTCATTAAAAGGTGAAGTTGACTCTTCTTAGGGAGGCAGAGTGGAAAAACAAACAAAATGAGGCACAGTATTATTTACTTCTGCTGCATGTGTTCTCGCTGAGCAGCATCTTTCTAGTGATTTTTGCAACATCTGTACTGTGCCTTGGAATGTGTAACAGCTAATTTAGGTGCATGTGCAGGGTGCATGGATGTTCATGTCAACAAATATATATCATGTTTATGAGGTTTTGTAGATTTTCTGTTTGGTCTTCTAAAAGACTTAGTTCGGAAACTATTTTCTCAAAGTTGTGGCATGGAAAAAGTGAATTTTTCAAGTCTCTTGCTGTTTCTTTACAGCGATGTGGTGACCAGAGCAGGCAAGAAACTGCGTGCTGAGATGTCAGAACGGGGAAAGCCTTAATAAGATGTGTTATGCTGTGTTAAGGGTAACCTGAGATTCTCCAAGGGGGTGGATTCAGCTGATCTAGCCTAGCCTAGATATTAATTTGGGCTGCAGGAGACCTATGTTCAAGTACCCACTTTGCCTTTTGCCCCAGGCTGCCTGGGGGCTGTGTGCCACAGGTATTCTTTTTGGCACCATTCTCCCATGTATCTGTGCTGCCTGAAGCCCAGGCTTGAACCTGTCTCCCGAGTCCTGCCTGGAGTCAGCTGGTTGTACTGGCTTAATGAGCGCTTTCTGCATCGTAAGCATCTACTTCATACCACTGAAGTAGATGTCTGTGTTGAATGACTGGTTGGTTTTGGGTTTTTTTTTTTTCTGTCAAACCGGTGCTTTCCTTTGGAAGAGAACCTTTTTGTCAAAAAAGAAAACAAGCAAAACCTCCAGGTGAACCCTGGTCTGCTCTTACTTACTTGACATATAAACCCTGAAAAGTGGTTTTATTGCTTGTTTTCTCCTCCCCTCTGGGCTGTTTTGAGTAGCTTGGTAATATTACAAGCACCTACATTCAGCCTTTTTTTTTTTTTGGCCTATGAATCTGAATAACTTTCTCATTTAGCATAAATAGAAACAATGCAGTAAGAAGAAGGCTAATTCTAGAATCTTTTAAAGATTACATATGGGTAGAGGTATTTTGTGGTGGTGAAAAAGTGGATTATTTTTCAAATGGTTAGTAACAACAGTAGAGTACTCGTTTTTCTGCTTTACAGGGAAGCTAAATGGGTAGGAACTATTTCTCACTTCACAGAATAGGAATTTCAGAAAAGTACTTCTGTCATCTAGCAATGCACTTTTGTGCTCTAATTTTTTTTTTTAAGAAACACAAGGATCTTTGTCCCAAAGAAGATATGGATCAGATCCCCTGAATATTGGAGTGCGCATATGACTCCCTAGAGCAGAATGGCATCACTGACTAGGAGCCAACTAAATCCTCTTTATATTTAACATACAACAGCTAGAATTTGAACTTGGATCTTCTGATCTCTATGTCGCAGCAGATGGTGCAGATAAGATGGGTAGCATTTGGTTTCGTAGGTCCTAAGCAGACATATCACTGCATCAGTGTAGCAGCACATCACATGCCAAAAATCCCCAGTATGTTGCTGGAGATAAACCTGTGTGGAAAAACTCTGATACAGATACAGGACAACTTCAAGTCCATTCCTATTAGAATATCGAAATGTTGGGTTTGGTTTTAATTTGTGTAAGCTTCTTCCATAGTTATTCATCAAAATAAGAACAATTTGAGTGGTTGCTACAGGGCTTGGGAATCTTCAGGGACAGATTCAGCTCAGATGCCTAAGTTTAGGTTACACTTAGCAAAAGGATAATAGCACTAAAACGTAACAGTACAGGGTGAAAATGGTGGCTCTTGCAAATAAAATGGGGGGTTAACTTGATTTCAGTTTCCTAAGACTTTGGACCAATCCTACTGCACTTCCTGTATGTTACCTTCTTTTAATCCATCAGTCATCAAATATTACAAAAAAAATCATGCCATTTTCTCCTTTAAAATATGAGAAATGGCCAATTCTTAGAGCCACTCAACTGCTTTTGGTTTTGTAAATATAGGGAACAAATTTCCAGAGTGGCAATAGCTTCTAACAATTGTGAGTGAGCAAAGTTATCAAATTATACTCTGCGAAAGAACAGATCTAAGAAAATTTTGCTGGTTTTGTAGTAAGATTGCTAGGTTGCAGCTTTTATGAAAACAAAACCAATTTATAAAATGGGCCAAATGGCTGTGGAAGACCAGATTTATGTAATCCATCCTGATTTAGAATGAATTACAGCAAAGATACGGATTAAATATTTGGCATATCAGCCATTTTCATTTTGTGTGAAAAAGAATTTGCAGTGATGAAATCTGGAAAGATGTGTCAATACCTTATAACTTTTTTGTGTATGATTTTTTAAAAATCCTCTTATATCCATAAATACTTAATGGATATAATTTATTGCTGTATTTCTGTATTGTGGTAAAATACATGCCATGTGCTTTAGTTTAAGGTTTCTTTTAACTTCCATTGTCTGTCTGTTTTTCTTACCGACCAACTTTCATAGGTGGCGCGATGCATTCTAAAATTGTAAAGTTTCTCTTCCATTAGGGCCACAGCTAGAGGAGCCCACACCTCTCGGATAAACATCTGCAGTGAACAGTGGATCATGAATGTGCTCCTGTTCTACTCCACAAACTTTTTGTCTGCTCCGCACAGGTGAACAGGCAGCTCTTCTGTGTGCGTGAAAGAGTTAAAGCTTTCTAGCCATTTCTCCTGTCAGAGTAGCTTTGCCTGGAGTACAGCGGGCTGCTTGCATGAAAGGCTGGCTAGTCTACCTGAGCAGAGGTCTGAGGGGGGCTATTGACTCTGTAATCCTCTCTGATGTTGGTAGTGCTCATGTGATCAACCTCTCTGACCTTCTCCTGGTTATTCTGAAGAGTGCTAAGAGGTATTAAGAAGAGAAGGACTAGCCTATTCATTTCAAAGAACGCAAAGGCATAGTTTGGGATTTACTTCTTTAAGACAGAAGGAAGATTATAGGCAGTAGGGTATTAGATAGGTAAATTAGCAACCTGACCTACCTGGGCAGAAGTTTGTCTGTGTGTCTTCTATAAAATCGGGAAATGTCACAGAGGGAACGCCTGCAGCGTGAAGGAGGGAAAGAAACCTGTGCCATGCACTCAGTAAACATGCCTGGGTAGCTACGTGGCCACCAGAAATCAAACGCAGATGAAGTGTGTGTACACTGAAATGTTTTTGAAACTTAAGTGAGAAGAATAAAAGGCTACTTCTGTTTCTGTACTTCTTCAAAAGTGCACATAACCATTGGGATCTCACTACGTTTGTATATAAGTACAGTTTTAAAAGACTGACATTGTAAACTTTTTAGAACGTTGCATACATTTATAGAAACATGAATGTATGAAACAGCGGTGTCTAGCCTTTGGTCTTGGTCTTAATTACTTTCTTTCTCTTAATTGAAGTGTAAGGCAATATTTGTTTCTGCTCTGGACTACCATATGTGGTTAGAGAATTTATCCGTGATCTTATTTTCATAGATAGTCACTGGACATGCATGTCGGTTTCTAACTATGCTGAATTGATTTGGAAAGTACATTAGTTCAAAATATGCCTCTGCCCTTACAGCTGTCTAGTTCTACCTTTGTGTTCTGGTGCAATTATTGTGAGGTCCATGAGATGTTAACTTTCATGGAGAAATGAGGAAGGGTTGGTTTTGTTGTTGTTGTTACATGCCTGTACTAATCAGGCAGTCTGGGAATGCATTTAAAAGAAAATGCTGCTCCTACTCTCTGTACAGGGTAGAACTGGTATGTGTGCAGGAGAATATGATTTTAGGTGACTGCCTTTCCCCTCCACTCTGCAGAACCTGTCTCTAGTGGGGGGAAACTGGGCAGAAGTGCCCAAGGGTGTATCTGGAGCCTGTAGCCAGATACCAAAGACTTGTTGTTTCCCCCTCTCCTTGTGGTAGAATACTGTTTTGTCTGGGCAGAATGCTTTGCATCTGATACTAACATTTAAGATTACGCAAGTAAAAAGTTGGTCTTTTCAAATACTGTAACAGTTTGCAAGCCTTGTCTCTGTACCCCAGAATGCTACTGCAAATTAGCAAAGGGACAGTAAAGCCATGAGTTTAGGAGCCTTGTGCACAGGGGAGCTTCCTTGATGTTTGTATGTGTCACTGCCCAATTGCTCCACCTTGTCAATCAAACTCAGTGAAGCCACTGGCTCCATCTGAGGGGAGATTTACGGTATGAAATGCCTATTGGAGCGTTCCATGAGGAGCTCCTGGACTTCATTTGTGCTCTGCAGCTGCAAGATGGAGAGGGTCTAAAGAGGTCCTGAGGATGGCAGCTGCAGCATCGTTTTTTTTCCCTGTTTAAATGAAATAGACCTTTCTAAAAATTGAATAGTATTAAATCACTTCCAATATCAAATTGCTACCTGTTTAATTACATCTGACTAAGAACTAACTCATCTGTGAGGAAAATATTATAGATGGACTACTTAGTGTTTGTATTTTCAATGTTAATATAGAAGGAAGAACCTGTATGTACCTTTAGTTGGTCATACACTGTTTGCTTAGGAAACGTCATCACAATGTTTGTGACTGTTTTGTAACAATTATGTAAGTTCTTCATTAGTAATTGTATTTTTACAATAATATGCAAAATTGTTATGTGAACCATCATGAAGCTATCATATGCACTTGTACAATGTTGAAAGATTCTCAATTCTAAGTGAAGACTGAGTATTCATAAATTTACTTAAATAAACTTCAGAGGGAGCTCTCTTACTCTACACATTGGTTCGAATACCTTATGTCCTCCTAGTAATACTGTGATTTAACCCTAAAATAATTTTACATGAAAAGCTTCTAAATTTGTGCATTTGTTTGTTTTCATTTACCATATCGGCTCATCCAGAATGCAAGGAGCCCTGTGCTTTAACATGAAATATGCAAGGCAGAAACATCAACTGACCGAGGGTGAGGGTTGTTGCATGAATGATGACTTCAGATCCCCTGTCATCCTGTCTCTTTGAAATAAACTTGGGGAAGCGGGCCTTTGCAAATGGCCCTGCATCTTGCAAGGCTGGCAGCGTCAGGTTAAATAAGAAAGAGTACATCTCCTGGATCTGGACTCTAATGTGAATAGCCTCCTTTGAAGATAAACATACCTAAGTACTGTTACCTCAAGCATTATAGTAAATCCTTATTGATTTACAGGGGCGAGGGGAAGCAAGAATGAACAAGTGTGCAAGGTCCCTGTATCCCTCAATATAAGGCTGATATGAGTTGAAGCTGTTAGTCTTAAGGTTATTGCTATTTAAATAGCCTCTTGGATACTTTTGTTTTCCTCTAATTATTTAAAAAGCGAGTCATTACACCGATACAATAAATCACTCTTAAGCGTCTGCTGAATCTCCAGCTGTGGAATGCTTATTTATTTCAAGTGAAACATAAAACTACACAAATTAAACACTGTACAAATTAATTCTATCTTTGTTAGGTTTTTGGAATCTTTTTCCCTTCTTTACTGTAAGTAGATTTTTTTTACTTACTGAGGACATTATTAGCGTTCCCCTTAGACATGTAGTGTTAGCCTACTGACCCTACCAGATCTCTCTCTAAAAGAGGTGCAAAAGTGGATAGCTCTGGGTTCATGCTAAACTTCCAAAGAATCCCCCAGACTTCAGTGCAGAAGTCAGATGGAAATTTATTAAGAACTGTGAAAGGGCTTTTAGACACTTTTTGCTAAAAAAAACCCCAAACCCAACCTTGAAAATATATGCTTTATATGGGAAGCTGCAGCAGATGTTCTGACTGTGCGGATGTTCATCTATACAGCCAAAGCAACCAGATTCTAGGGGCTGATTTATCTCCAGGCTTTGTTCTCTGCTGGATGGTTATGTACCCCAAATTAAGTAATTTACTGAAGGGTCTTCAGTGATACTTTCTACTCCAAAAGTTACCCCTCTGGTTTTTTGGGGTTTTTTTTTGGTTTTTTTGTGTTTTTTTTTTTAAACTAGTATGAGTATTTCTGAAGGGGCTTAGAATGCAACAGAAGTATTTCAGTAGCGCAATCCTAAGGCCTTGGCCTGGAACTGAGGTTTATAGCCTGGATCTAGTTCTTAAGGTTTTTAAGGACTACAATGTTGCCATCCCCAAAGTCCTATACAGCTGCTGAGTTTTAGAAATCAAATTTGTACATGTGTACACATACACACCCATGTTTATCTGTACGCACAGAGACAGCAGATCAGGAAAATCTGCTCTCAGTAGAAAGCATTGCAAAATATGGCAGAAGCATTTCAACTTATTTTACCAGAACAAGAACATATATTTCATAGTATAAGGTCTTGCAGATCCACTCTATTTTCTTCTTAGGTACTTGGTTCCCTGTAAGCTGTTAAGTGCAGCACATCTGCTGCTTCAAAGTGCAGGTACCTGCTTGCTCTCATTCGTCCGGTTAGATCCTATGGCATGATATAGTATCACTTAATATGTCCTAACATCATGTAATGCCATATGATAGAGTTTTTCTTTTCTCCTGAAAAGAAACATGACAGTGTTGGAACTAGATTAATGGGGGTGGGTGTGTGTGTGCAAAGCCCTGTATGAAATTCAAAGGTAGCATGCAGGTGAATGCATGCATGCAGAAATCCTGCCTGTGCAGTGCCAGGGATTGATGCACGACTCACAGCCTCCAAACAGGGATGTTTGGCACCTGGTGTGTGGGCAGAAAAAAGGCAGATCGCACAGCAAAAGCTCTCATAAGATATTGGGCAGGGTCCTGACACTACCAATCCAGGGCATCTCATCTGCATAAGGTAGAAATGTTTTTTAAATGGAGCTCTTGCTGACTTTTATTGTTATCAAAAGCATATTAAGTCAAAGTAGTACTAATATGCTCAGCCTCGCAAAGCAGTGTTTCACTGACATTACTACTGTGGAATTGACTACTTCCAGGTTGGAGGACAGATGTCTAATTTGGTCATTGCTACATCTCATACTGCCATTCAAAAATGAAACAAATCTATTAAAAGCAAAACAAAGCAGATGTAGTTGCATGCTTAGCAAAAGTTATATTCGTTAGGTTAATTCAATAAATGACTTATTTTTATGCTTTGATTATTTTTCAGATTCATTCATGTTTTCCAATTTGAATACCTTCAAGAGTCCCTTCCCTCCAACTAGTGTCTCCAAGATCAGTCCAAGAAAACACTTCCTCTTACCTTGCTTCAAGATGCGATATACAAAAAGATGGACTAATGCTGGCAGCTGAGTATTCTCTTGATTGTGTGGTGATGGTTTTTTTTTCCTTGAAAACTTGAAACCAAGCAAGATGGAAAGGACTGTTCCAAACCACTGAAGAGTCCAGACAGTAAGACTGGAGACTTTAACCGGAGTAAGCTGGAGCCGTACAACCAACAGTGAACTCGGAGGCAACTGAGCAACAAATTCCAAGGTAGGCAAAAATGTCAATCTATTGTTGTACCTCTGTATATTTCCACACACTTAACCAGTGCTTGTCAAGACTTGCTTATAATGCTCCCTGTTAAGCGTGAGAAATAACCTAACCATCAGAAAGAGTTTTTGGAAGAAGTATTGTCTGTTGCTAAAGTGCTCACACAACACTTACGTAGCAAGTATTCACTCAAACATCGTTCTGGTTGCAGTTTTATGTATATTTGTGTGACTGAAAAAGGATCTTGATGTGATTACTGCAAGTCTAGTTCTGTGGAACATCTGTTTGCTGTTTTGGGCTGCAGGTCATAATTTCCATGGCAATTGGCTCTGAAATCTTAACTCCCAACACATCAGAGGGTTGCCACAGTGAACTGTCAGATTGGCTCAACCTACCTGGTTGCTATAGGTTAACATGTGCATCAGTGCTTGTGTACCCAAAATTAATTATAGTTGTGTGACTTTTAAGAAAAAATTTGATTCAGAAGGGAACGCTTGCAGGGAGTTACTTAACTTCACTACTTTAGACACAGTTTGTCAGCGTAACACTTAAACTATATACTGGGTTTTTTTCATAGAACACGTGGAGATTTTCTTTTCCAGCTTACTGAACCCTCTAAGCAACTATTTTTGCTTGCGCTTTTTTTTTTCAATGACCCGTACTTAGAACTTGAGAACCTAGCTGTGTATGTTGTGCTGAACCAAGGTTTGGACTGTCTCCTAGCTATGAATGCCGTATGCTTTTATGTGAATGTAGAGCAGAACAGGCGTTCTTGAGCCTAGTTTGGGATCAGGAGTATTAATAAAAGATACGTAGAACAGAGTGAAAAGTAGACAACTTCTGGTTTTTTAGTTAGTTATGTTACCATAACACTGGACTGACATGGTGGTAAATCAAGACCCCTAGAATCTTTCCGTGCTATCAAGCATCCATGTTTTGTTAACTGTCTGATCTCTACCATTTGTCATAACTTGCTTTAATATTTGAATACAGTGGATTTTTTTTAAAACTGAAACGTGACTATAGGAAAGACTACTCAGCTATGTTTGAGGCACAATGAAGGCACTTGAGCAAGTAAAACTTTGTTTTTGTTTAACAGTCCTTTGAACTTGATTCTAAATATCTTGTATAACTAACATTGACCCAAAGCCCATCAAAGTCAACTGGAAGATGATTGCAGGACTCAGAGCTTTGAATTGGGTCCTAAGAGCTGGAAAAACAAATACTCCATTTCTGCAAGTATATATGAAAGCATTTCCACCCATTTTAACATGTAATATGAGCACACGTGTCTACGTGCTTATAGGACTGGGCTTCAGTCACATAAGAAAGATGAAATATTTTAAAAGCCAGTGAAACAGAAAGCGTAGAAAATGATTCTTGTATTATGCTCAAAGTCAAGAATAGGTATGACCAAGGTAGTCAGAACCATTGCATGCAGTTTGGATTTAGTTTGTCCCCACTTTAATGTCAGGTTTTGAAAACTTCAAAATACAAAATCTATTTTTTTATTAATTCATCTTGCGGTGTACATTCATATTTCTCATAAATTATACGACCTAACAACAAACTGAACGTTAGAAGCAGGTTGAGCACAAATACATGGGAAAACAATTCCTCAAATTTTCATGCACAACACGCTTTTGAGATAGAAATTGGAATTGAACACATTTATCATTCCATTTATTTTAATGGGAAAATTTGTCTTACCTTTCAGGAAACTTGATAGAAACAGCATACAATCTTTGAGTTTTACACTGACCTTGTGCACTGGCACTGTTCCTTATAGAACAAATGCCTAGATTTGATTGAGGATGGAAAAAATGCAGATTTTGTGAACTTCACATGCTTGTGTATATATGTAGTTGTACGCACAGGTTTCAGTGAGTAAGCTGGGTTATTGATTATGTGGTTATACCAAAGAATAGAACTTGGCATAATGGCTTTGAATCTATCAAGAACAGAAAAGCCCTTTCTATCTGTGATTATTCAGCAAGGTCTTTGTTACTGATTAGTCCAGTTATATTTGCCAAGAAATACCGTGTTGGCTTGAGGAAAAATAAGCTGGACATACTTACGTTCCTGACAGGACGAGTCCCAGTAAAACTTTGTTAGTATCGACCACACAAGGGGCTCTCTTCACACCAGAGAACACTTCCACAGAGTACAGAATTGGTGTCTAGTGTACATGGAAACTTATGTATGAGAAAGTCCTTATGCTTAAAAAGAAAAAAAAGCCATCGATAAACTAATACCAAATGATTGTATGAACCTTGTACTAAACCAGAGAAGTGTAGTTGGTCTGCCTACGCACCTTATTTTCAAATATGTGTTGATATTGGTAAAGATACCAGAACACAAGCAAAACATTTAAGAATCAAAAGCTCAACCCTATTTTATGGTAGTTAAAAGTGGGCAAGCAATTAATCTTCAAGCACAGTGGGACACAGTAAATTGCTGATATTTTCCTGAAGAATTTGGAAAAAAACCCCAACCAACAGTAAATAAAGCTTTAAGCAACTTATCACTTTAATGAAATAGTAGGCTAAGTGACCAAAATATTAAAAAGTGCAGTAGTAATTCTAACAGAAACCTTGTTTTTTAAAGTCCAGTAGTATTTTTATGTGCTGTCCTCAGCCAAGAGCCCGAGCACCTGCAAGTGAAACTGAACAGGAATGGTCCCAAGCAAAGTGGAAACTGCCTAGGCTGCTTTCATTTTTCTAGCTGTGAGAAACTGCTTAGCAGTAAGGAAACATCCAAATGTCAGCGTGGTTTTCCTGATTTTTTTAATTTTTTTTCCCCCTTCCTCCCCTTTACTGTCTGCACATAGCATGAACTGTATGCCGCGTTTGGGGGGGTGGGGTGGGGGGAACTTCTTCTGTCTGTATGAAAAGATGAAATAGCAAAAGCTCCTTCTAGAGCATGAAGGGGTGGTCGTGTTAGCTTTGAAATTCTGCATCTGCTCCTCTCCACACTGAAATAGCTTCTCCCTTTGAGAGGAAACTTGTATTTCGGGTTTGCAGCCGGATAGTAGCTGGCGGGCGGGCACTTGCAGTAGCCCGTGGGGGCTCCTCTCCCCCGCCAGCCAGACGAGCCCCGTCCCCGCCCGGGAAGGATCGGCCGAGGCTGGCCGGCGGCCCGCCGGC
>NW_009646850.1:1414806-1429403 GCF_000708025.1 Charadrius vociferus | reverse complement strand
TCCCCCGGCCGGGACTGCATCCCGGCGCGGGTGTCGGTGCTGCCTGCCGCCGGGCCGGAGCAGCGGGAGTACTTCCAGATGCTGGTGCGGATCCGTGAAGGGGCTGACAACACCCCACCCAAGCCCAGCTTCCTGGCGCTGCTTATGATGGAGGTGGACCAGTTTGCGCTCACTGCCCTCACCCTGGACATGCTGGCCGCCGAGGACCTGGAGACCCCCCCGGACCTCCTGATCTTCAATCTCACCTCCTCCTGGCCCAGTGACTCGCGGCAGCAAGGCTTCCTGCTCAGCACCGATGACCCCAGCCACCCCCTCGTTGCCTTCTCTCAGCAGGAGGTGAGGGAGCTGAAAATTGCCTACCAGCCCCCTACCCTGGACTCTGACCAGGAGCGGCTTTACCAGGTGGAAATGGAAGTGCTGGACCCTGACGGTGCCTCCTCAGAGCCTTTTGCCTTCGTGATCCTGGTAAAGCCCATGAACACATTGGCCCCTGTGGCCACTTTCAGTCATGTGGCTGGCCCACAGCTCATGCTCTTTGAGGGCCAGTCAAGGCCCCTGTCTGGCACCTTGGAGATCAGTGATGAGGACAATCTGAAAGAGGTGAAAGTCTGGGTCACACAGGGCCTGCGATATGGGAAACTCAACATACTGGGTGTGCCACCCAGCCGCAAGTATTTCACCGCTGCAGAGCTAGCAGCAGGGCAGGTGATTTACCAGCACGATGGCAATGAGCACAGCTACAGTGACAACATTGTTTTCCGTATGGCAGATGGGCAGCACCAGGTCGAATTTCTGTACCCCATCACCATTGCTCCTGACGATGATCAGCCACCGTTGCTGAATGCAAATACAGGGCTGGTGCTGAGTGAGCACCAGACTGTCCAAATCTCACCTTTTGTCCTTAGTGCCACAGACATTGACTCTGATGATGCCTCTATCCGATTTGTCCTGGTTGGGGACTCCACAATATCCCCACTACACTCCCACCGCTTTGGTGAGCTGCTGTTGCGTCAGGCAGAGCAACCGGCATCTTATGAGAGCAAAGAAAGTGCAGTAGGGTTGGAGAGTGACTCCTCTTCTTCCTCCTGGTACTTTGTGGAGGATGAACATGTCTATGAGAGGGTGGTGAACGAGTGGCTGCAGCAGGACATCCTCGATGGGAGGTTGTTCTTCAGGCACATGGGAGCTCACAGCGCCAGCCCAGTGACGGGCCACATTGTGTTCCAGCTGCAGGATGACAACGACCCCCCTAACCAGTCAGGGGAGCATGTGCTCACTGTCAAAGTCCAGCCAGTAGACAACCTGCCACCTGCACTGTACCCAGGTACTAGCCTGCAGATGACAGTGCAGGAATACCAGCTGACTGTCTTTAAGAAGCACTATTTACGGTACACTGATCTGGATACAGATGACAGAGAGCTGAAGTACACTTTACTGACACCCCCAACTGACACAGATGAGAACCACTCTGTGGTTACTGGAGAGATTGTGTTGGCTGACAGTCCTGAGACTTCCATTACACGTTTCACCCAAGCCCAAATCAACCACCACAAAGTGGCATATCGACCCCCGGATCAGGAGCTGGGGATCACACCACGGGTGGTTCAGTTCACATTCCTTGTGGAGGACTTGGCCCACAATTCCCTTCAAGGTACCTTTACTCTCTTCCTGCAGCCAGTGGACAACCAGCCACCTCAGATCACCAATACAGGCTTCACTGTGCTTGAGGGAAACAGCTTCCTTCTCACCAGCAATCAACTGGATGCCACAGATAAGGACACATCTGCAGACCAGATTGTCTTCACTGTAACTCAAGTTCCAGAGCATGGCCATCTACGTTATCTGGAGGAGGGGCTGATGGTGCAAGGAGAATCTTTCCTGCTAGATGATATTGCTGGTGGGCGCATCTCCTACAAGCACAGCGGGGATGAGTTTGCCAGTGATTCTTATCAGTTGGAAGTAAGTGATGGAGTACATCACGTGCCAATCACAGTCAAGATTGCTGTGCAGCCTGTGGATGATGAAAACCCAAGTATTGCTCTCCCTGGTAGTCACAAGCAGGTGGGAGCAGCCATTGATGTCCTGGAAAATGGTGCTACTGAAATTACTACATCGCTTATCCAGGGTACCAATGAGGATACAGATGACATGGTGCTGACCTTCATTGTGCAGGATCCACCCAAGCTGGGTGACATCCTTGTGGGTGGAGTGCGATTAGAAAAGTTTACCCAGCATGACCTCATCAGTGGAGCAGTAGCGTACGCTCACACCAGTGGAGAGATTGGCTTGAAAAAGAGGTATGATTCCTTCAATCTCACCATTTCTGACCTCGCTGGTGAATGGGTGATGGGAGGCAGCACAGTACAAAGGGTGCATGTGGCTGTAACTATATTACCTGTAGACAGTATTGCACCTGAAGTGATGGTTGCAGCAGAGCCTCTCAGTGTTCTTGAGGGAGGGAAGAGTACTCTAACTCTGGATCAGCTGGATGTGGAGGACGTAGATACTCCCAGAGATGACATCTTGTGCATTGTCACAGTTCAGTCCACTTCAGGATATTTGGAGAATGTTTCTCCAGCCCCAGGGTCTGAGAAGTCTAGAGCCGGTACTGCCATTAGTGCTTTTTCCATCAAAGATGTTCGTCTGGGCCATGTCAACTATGTGCAGAGCATTCACAAAGGGCTGGAGCCTGTGGAGGATAGATTCAATTTCCAGTGCTCTGATGGTGTTAACTTCTCACCTCACCAGTTTTTCTCCATTGTTATCATCCCCACCAATGATGAAAAGCCAGAGCTGTTTGTGGGTGAATTCATGGTGCTTGAGGGGATGAGCCTGGTGATTGACACCTCCATCCTCAACGGAGCCGATGCAGACATGCCTCCAGATGAACTGCGTTTTGTTATTGCTGTCCCTCCTAATCATGGACAGATTGTGCAGCAGCTGTCCACAGGTACTGTTCCTGTTCACAGCTTCACCATGGAGGAGATCCAGGAGGCTTCCAGCATTGTATATGAACATGATGACTCGGAAATGAAAGAAGATAGCTTCCAAATTCAGCTGACTGATGGACACCACACGGTGGAACAGAACGTGCCTATTATGGTGATCCTGGTAGATGATGAAACCCCCAGGATGGCAATAAACAATGGACTGGAAATAGAGATTGGCAAGTCAAAGGTCATCTCTAGCCGAGACCTTAAAGCCACAGACATCGATTCAGAGGACAAGAGCCTTGTTTATGTCATTCGTTTGGTACCTGTGCAGGGTTTCTTACAGCGTCTGAACAGGCAAGAGGAAGTGCTGTGCAACATTACGCAAGGCACAAACTTCACACAAGATGACATAGACCAGGGTTTTATCCGCTATGTTCATACTGGCCTACATGGAGTGCGGGATCTGATTAAATTTGATGTTACTGATGGTATTAATGCCTTAATAGACAGGTACTTCTATATTACTATTGGTAGCATTGATATGGTCTTCCCTGAGGTGATCAACAAGGGTGTAACTCTGAAAGAAGGTGGAAAGGTGACACTCACAACTGATCTGCTCAGCACAAGTGATGTTAACAGTCCTGATGAAAATTTGTGTTTCAGTGTTACCCGGTCCCCAACCCGGGGCCATCTAGAGAATTCAGACAGTCCTGGAGTACCTGTTGTTTCCTTTACTCAACTCCAACTTGCTGGCAACAAGATTTACTATATTCACACTGCAGAGGATGAGGTGAAGATGGACAGTTTTGAGTTTGAAGTGACAGATGGCCATAACCCAGTCTTCCGTACCTTCAGGGTCTCCATCACAGATGTGGACAATAAAAAGCCAATTCTAACTATTGGTGACCTGGTTGTTGAGGAAGGGGACACCAGGCTAATCACCCCTTTTGAGCTGACCGTGGAAGATGGGGATACACCTGACCATTTACTCCTATTCACGGTCACTCAGGTTCCAGTGCACGGACAGATTTTGTACAACAGCAGCTACCCAGTCACTAGCTTCACCAAACAAGACTTGAATGAAAATCTTATCAGCTACAGACATGATGGTACAGAAACCAGCCAGGATAGTTTCTCCTTCTCTGTGACTGATGGGACCCACACAAACTTTTATGTTTTCCCTGACACGAGCAAGGAGGTCCACCAACCCCAGACGATGAGGATTCAGATCAATTCACTGGACAACAGAGTGCCACAGTTAGTGGTGAACAAGGGTGCACCTACTCTGAGAAGACTTCCAGGGGGGCATCTCGGCTTCCTGATCACTAGTAAAGCACTAAAGGCAGAGGATCGAGATAGTCCACACCAGCTGTTGAAATACAAAATAACAGATGGGCCGGAGCATGGCTTCATCATTAATACTGGCCTTGGAAATGAGAGCGTTAGAACATTTATGCAAGGTTGGTGCTGATGGTTGTATTTGCTTATAAACATTGGGCTCAACGAACTGTTATTTTTTTTTGTTATCATTTTTGAATCTTTGTTTTGAGGGATTTAAAAAATAATGTATTTTAAACTACAAAGTATACGCAAATTATCAGAATGATAATACATGCATTTTAGAAACAAAGCTTTGTTTTACCCAGGAGGACACAATAGAAAAGTTCTGTGTTGTAGGTGCATGGATGAATGTGTTTTCTACTGCGTGTTGAGTGTACATCTTGCCGTGTACATAACACAATACTGCTCATAAGAAGATGGGATAAAATCTGAAGTGACAATTTGCAGATCCTGGACCGGTTTCTTTTTGAAGACTGAAGTATCTCTTTGCCTGCCTGAAAATTAAACTCAGGCTCAAAAATCACTATTATTTTCAGTGAAAATTGTTTGGAAAGGTGCTTAACATTTCTACATATCACTGGTTCTGGTATTAAAAAAAAAAAACAAAACAGCATAACGCCAACCAAAAATGGGCAGGTGACACCCAGTATAGCCTCAGTAGTTTGGGTGACATTTTGTGTTATTCTGTTCCACAGAGAAAGCTCAGTAGGTAGGGAGGTCTCCTTTAGGTCTGCTCCATCAAATCTGTGCAGAGAGAAGAGCTTCAGAGAATGGTGGGGTGCAGTTACAGCAGCCAGACTCTCTATAATTGTCCCTATGCTCCAGTCGATCTTACGGAGTTTGCTGGGTTTAGGACTCTCATTCATCTCTCCAGGATAGAATAGTATGAAGATTTCTCTGAAGCCTTCATATTGATGAAATGTGGCACAGGATATTACACCTGCAACTTTAGGGTAATAGAAATATCCTGATGGTATTCCCCTATTCTCTGGGAATATCAAATCAAAATTTTACTGACTTTCAGACCTATTTGTGATTTGTTTAATGTATTCTCATATTCACTCCCAATCTACCTGCAAGTTTTGTGTATCACAGAAGAGCTTAAACTGATTAAAGTTAAATTTATCTTTAAAAACTGGGCAGATATTTACTCCCAATAGATTCAAGTTAGTTATAGCAAAGTAAATCTTCCTAACGTGCTGAAACAAGGACGTGACTTTAGTATTTAACAACAAATATTTGTAAAACTATATCTCATTGTCTTTTTGCCATTGTTCTTTGAGCTTATAACTAAATTTATGTTGTGTTGCTGACTATAGACCAGTATAAGAAACCATGCCACATTATACAAATTTAGTTGCTGAAGTGTTTTATCCACAGATTAGCCAACTTATTAGTAAGTAATCAAATAGTAAAGGTAGAATGAACTATGTCCTATATTCTGTAGTAAAATTCTATGATGATTCATTTAGCATATTCTTTTCTTAGCTGATATTGATGAAATGAAGATCAGCTACATCCTGAAGGAAGGTGATAACGCTACCAGTGACATCTTCTATTTCTCCATTGAAGACAATGGTAAGATTAAGGTGCTTAATTATATATATCTTAGAATTGCACCATCTCGGCAATTGTTCACATTAAATAAACAAGTCATCTATTATTTCTTTATAAGTAATACTTAAAAGTGCTACGAATGCATAGGAACAGAAATCAGGATATTTTATTCATTTTAATGTATAATGTCACAGTTACTGCAAACTGCTATGGCAAGCTATGAATTCTTAATGGGATATACTGTTGTCACAATGCTCTTTGTTCAGTGGCCTTTACAGAGGACTGTGCAAGGTGGAGCATTGATGGTTTTGGAATTATGGCCAGCTACTGAATCAAAAGAGAAAATTAATGCTAACCTTTGTTAAACAAGGAGAGTTCAGTTGATCTAGATTGTGGCTGGGATCCTGATGAAATGGTAAGATATGCTGGTTAAGTCTATTTTGCTCTTATTTACACAGAAGCATATCCTTGTTTTGCATAGATTGTTATTGTTTCAAAGGCTTCAGGAGGAACGTGAGCACCTTGGGTATCACTTCCAGTGTTTTCCTTATCCCATCTGTAGGGCAACACTTACTGTTTTCGGGCAGAGCACTGAAGGTATCACTTACAAAACAATGAAATGTGACTTGCGTATTTTCGGTTGTCCAAGCAGTAGTTGAACATTTGGGACAAGTCATTTGGTGTTGTCACTTTGTTCATATGTGACAGATTATGTAGCTTAAGGGACATTAAAAACATTTTCAATACTAGATCGACCACACCTCTGGTTCATTGTGGTCCTGTCAGGGAGGAGTTTCTCATGTTTACAAATGACGATGGAATAGTAGGCAGCTGGGAATGTGCACAGTATTCATCGCTTGAAAGAAAGTACTTCCTTTCTAGTTAAGGTTTGGATAAGCAAATAATTTCATTCAGCTGTCATTACAGCAGGCTTCAGGAAACAAGGAAACCTGTTTCATAAGCAAAGAATGCGCCAACCCATTCCCCATGGCTGGCATTTTGTATCCTTGGCAACTTTACAGCTGGAAAGATCTTCTCTTTTAGGAGCCAGTAGAGTAATTGGGAGACAAAGCTATGACAGGCTGAAAATGGCTTTTGGTTTGTGCTTCTTCTGATTGTGCTGAAAGAAAAAGGTTGAACATTGGCCAGCTGAGGAGGATGGAAAAAACAAGCTAGATTTCACAAGCCAATTATTTTCTAGCTCTTTTTGAAGTAGTGTGCAACCAATGCAATTAAAATCAAATGGGGCTATTAATTTAAGAAAGATTGGAGATGCATTCTTTGTCTATTTTTGCTTACATTTCGCTTGCACGCAGGAGAAGGTGTTGTGAACTGCTACCTGTGTTTCTTACAGACATCTTATTTTGCTGTCACTTGGTCAATATACAAGTCTTTCACTAACTGTGGCATGACTAAGTGGGGTATTATAATAATGATGAGAAACAATGGGGAAAAAGGAATGACATGACTGAACAGATGGTAATTCTTATTCCTTATACACCCAGGGACACAAAGGGAGTCAGTTACTAGATGTTTTCATTAACAGCACTTGCAGTCTCTGCTAAATGGAGTGATTCTTTCAGCTACATTACCTCATCATCTGTCTGTTCCAGATATCAACAAACAGAGTAAGAAAAGCTGTGGTAATAAATGTGCACGGCTATGCCAATAAAGCAAGTATGTACTGACGGAAGGGTTGTATACTGATGTGACTGGCACGACTACAGGAAGAGTACATGGCTACAGGAAGGTGTGCTGAGCAAGTAACATCTGGAAGTTCACTTAAAACTTGTTTGGTGTGGGAAAGAAGGTTGAAAAGTCAATGCTGTCATTACTACTATAGCACAAGGAAATGCTTTTAAAAGCAGTTCTATCTAGGTTTGTCTTTTGATGGCTTTGGTGCTTAGAAATACATTAAACATTCCTTCAGGGGCAGTTAACTCCCAAGGGAGGGCCTGAAAGAAGGCACAACTGTAATAGCTGTTGTACAACTCAGGAAAAAATACCGAAAGGCCCATCAGGAAGAGAGACTGCTTTAGTACAGTTTGCAACTGCTTCAGCAACACTCAAGAAAGAGCCTGCTATTTTCTATGTTTTCATGTTCTAGCTTCAAAAATCCTCTTAAAAGCATTTGATTTTGCACCAGTGCAAAGGAAACTGAGCAATGAAGTGTGCATGTGTATATGTACCAAATGGGAGGAGAAAATGCATGTACTTTTCTCTGTCTTGTCACTTCCCTTGCACAAACACAATCAGGTTCTTCTGGACAGAAGTTTCACCCTTTAACGGGAAAGTATACCTTTTGAATAATAGCATTTTGTCTAATCTGAGGGTAGGAAAGATTCCCTTAGGTTCTTTATCTGAATAACTACTTGTTCTGCTATTTAAGAGAGCTGCTGGGAAACCTTTATCAGTGATATGTGTGAGAAAGAATGGCTGGCAGCTTTCAGATAAGTCGATCCCTCTAACTTGAGGAAACTGTTCCCATTCCTGCCATTAAACTGAAGATTTGGGCAAAAGTACTGGAATTTTCACCTACTAATTATTGGTGCACGCTGGCAGCTCTGAACTGTGAGTGTTCAGTGTTAATGCAGTTCATTTCACAGGCCAAGTGTTGGTACAGATTGAATACAAAGTAGATAAGGTTCAGCTGGTTTTCATGATTTATGCCTGGGATAAGTATACAGTAGCATAATATTACGTTTGTTCAAAGATTTAAAATGGAGCAATGACATGCAGTAAACCTAGGGGGGTGTATCTTTGACTTTGCCATAGCTGATGTCAGAAGTATTTGTTATTTTTCCTTGGTGATTTTCATGCAAAGATTAGCTTAGTTAGACTTGGTTAGTCCAATGCATCTCCACCTGGTTTATGTTCAGTGATATTTTGTATGAGTAACTCCTTTGTTTACCTGTAGAGTTCACCTTTTTTATTTTGTAGTTTTTTAGTACACTTAACCTCTTGACATTCCTGTCATTGCTGCCCTCTAGACCTTGTTTTCAATTACTGTTGCCAAAAGAGTAATGAGCGCTTGGTGATACTGAAAGCTACAACGTTTTGCTGATGTGAACTTTGTGGGACTGGTACAGGCTTCTTTCAAACCTTGTGTGGAATGCGATTTTAAAACTTAGAATTCCCTTTGGATAAAGGAATCCTACTGAAATGTACTAAAGAGTATTTGAAATCCATAAAAACTTAACTATAACCTTGTATTATATACTTCTAGCTAATAAAAAATGGCTCTGTAGAAAGAAAAATTTAAAAGATGATCTAAAGCGTGAATTTGCTTTGTGCTTTTTGCTCAATGTGGTCCCAGGTCTGCGGGATGAAAATCTGACCCTGCTAAAGTTAGCAGGTGCTTTGCTATGGATTCTACTTTTTAATTTCACTCAGGCCTTCTCCCCTGTATTTCATTGGTGCTACTGCAAATAAATTGCATGGAGGCGGTGTGGTTGGGTGAAAACCTAGCAGTTCTCTGATAATATGTGGGTTTTCCACCTTTTTTCTTAGCTTTTGTTTTCCAAAGACTTAGGCTGTTCCACTAGGGAGTTGCTCCAGGGACTGATCCAGGCATCCCTGAGGTTTATATAAGGAGCCTCAGCCTTTTATCTTTAAGCTTGTTAATGTTTTTCTAGGCAAGGAGTATGGCTCCCTAATTCCTGATAACCTTTCAGGGTTTTGATTGAAGGTGGTACCTAAGAAGGTAGATGGATACAGGTTTTTGTAATTCTGTGAGCTACACGGTTCTTGCAGATTCTAATACAACATTATAGTAAGTCACATGCTTGCTTATAAAATCTGGAAAAGTTACGATATCTGCTCACTTAAGAATAGGTATTCTTGTTAATGCATAATGTGCAAGTGAAAAATTAATCTTTCAGCAGAATTAAATGGTGGTTTTGTGGCACAAACTGAATGAAATATGGCAATTCTTGAAGCTTGTTAACAATCCTTGGTTTCAATTTGATCACCTAAACTGGCAGAATGTAGTTACTGGTCGAAGTTAATATCTGGTGAGGTTTGTGTGTGTTAATGACTGTATTTATCTAACATAACTGTCTGCTCTTACATGTAGGTAAGATTTCCTCTAATTTAACTAATGATTTTACAAATCGAATATGTGTTACCATATGCAAGTCAGTGTACCATCCTATTGCTGAAAATTGCTCGTTTTTAGTAGGCAGGTTTTGTGCATCTTTCTCCTCACGTCCACAAATCTGAAAATAGTTTGCAGACCTTGCAAAAGATGTTGCAGTGGTGTAATTTCACTACTTTCAGACACAGGTGCATCATTTAAGAGGCAAAGGATTTCTAACTGATGAGCCATCTCCAAGCAGCCTTAAAAAAAACACCAAAGCTACACTTCCCCCAAGTTAGATAGAATTTTTAAGGGGTTTACAAAAACTTTTGATTTTTAATAAAGTTTGAGAACATTAGTCAGCAAAGATCTATGTATTCGTACGCAACAAAGCTTGTCAAATAACTTGCACTGCAGGAGTCTTTTGCATTCAGTGGGAAAATGCCTTCACTTTTAATGTGGTTTTGGTGTGCTCTAATTTGCTGTCATGCTTGACAGCACTGAATGATGCATTTTACCTGTGTTGACCTCAAGAATGAAAAGGTGGGGAGGCTTTATTTTGATACGGTTGTTTGCAAAGGCATTATGTTTCTGTTGAAAGGAGAGAACCTGAGTAATTGTGGAATGAAAACATTGAAGTGTTTCTGTCATGGCTTTGATTCATCCCTTCATCTATTGCTGTTTCAAGTTATGCACTTTACAGTGTTTTCAGTTCTAAAGCCAGGTTTTCCAAATGAATAATGTTACACACCTGAAGACAAGGCTTTATCTATTTATTTTTTATTTTCTTTTAATCCTCCTCTCTGAGGTATTGGGTACCATTTCTGCTAATGCAAGAATTAAGTTTTTATTACTGTGTAATAGAGAACAATCGTACTAGAATAGAGGAACTGGATGACAGTAGTGTCTTTAAGATGCAATAAATGATTGTTCCACTTGGTGCTAATAAGTCACCTACTAGACTTCTTGTACAAATTTTGTCTGAATTTGTGAAGATGTAGAAAAAATGGAGAAACTGTCTTGGGGGAAGAAATGAGAATCACCAGAGACCTAGAAAACTTGACCAGTAAGAAACGATTACAGAATTTGGTACTGTTTACCCTGGAGTAAAGGACACAGAGAAAGTATATGTCATTTGTTAACACAGATAAGAGGAAGAGAATGAAGTATTTTTCTCTACCACTGTGGTTAGCAAAGTTTACTTTTAACACCCTGTGTAATGTGAGATGCCTGGAAGAGAATAGTTAAATTGCAGGGCACAAGAAAATCTTAATTCATAAGTTTGTCTATTTTGCCTCCCCACGAGGTATATGAACATGATTGACAGCTTGAGGTGCTTGATGGGCCTGATTGAGAGTCAAAAGGATGCAGAGGCTAATGGTCCTCCCTATTTGAACATTTTCAGTTCCATTTTCCTCCCTGTGCCCTGACGCTACTAGGTTCTATCATTAATCCTTACCATTTTGAACTACCACTGCAATCAAGGTTTTATGTCCCCTCTTTCCCAAATCATGTTTCTTTCAGTCTCCTTTCCTAAAGCTGCTTGACTGCTCTCTTCTTCCCTCACCAATCCAACTTTGCAGCCTTCAGTTAGTTCCCTGATGTGTTGTCTTCTGTAGTGTTTTGCTTTTTTTTTTTTAAAAAAAAAAAAGAGGAACTTGAAACCAGACATTTCTGCTGTAAATTCTTCAATCCAGGTGTTTTCAGCTGAAGGGGACCACTAGATCGTTTGCTCTCTTCTGCTGTGTATCCCAGGTAATTTCACTCAGTTATTTTACGGAGTCAAGAAGCCTCTTTTTTGAACTAAGACATTTCATAGAATATCTAGGCTTGCTTTTTAGATAATAAAGCATAAATAACTAAAAGGAAAAGCCATAACTTTCCATGCTAATAAGTTCTAGTAATTAATCATCCTCGCTGAGGAAAATGCATGTGTTTACAAAAGCTTGAGTAGTCTAGCTTCACCTTTGGGCTACAAATTCTTCTCATGACAGTGCTAGATTGAAGAATTGTTTGTCACTTTTGGTTTTCTCCTAGAAAGAATATTTCTACTCTGGAGTCAAAGTACCTTTTGGTTTTCTTTTGACTGAGCTTTTGAAGTCCAGTCAGAGTCCAAACCTGTATCTCTGCACGTGGTGCTGCTTTGTTACCTAAATCTGTTTGCCAGTTGGAGCTGTCAGGTTTCTTACCACAGCGTTACTTTACACAATGTAGACAACTATGTATACTTCATTCCTAATACGAAATACTTTTTCAATGAGGCAGTAATTATTTTTTTTTCCTTTTGCTGTGTCTACCCTGTTTCGTCAAAGGCCATTTTTAACTGTAGAAAGCAGAACTGCATGCTGAATTCTGATTCTCAGTAATGTGGAGAAGTAAAATAACCTTGAAACTCCTAATTGCTGTTCTCCCCTTTGTAAAACAAAGGATTCTCTAGCTCTAGTATTGCAGTGGAAAATCATTTATTATTGATATTTTTTTCCTGATTTGCACAATAGATCCTTTTCAGAAATGCAGCTTTCTAGGACAAGGTGACTCATTCCATACTTACTATCTACTTTATATGTTGATAACATCTACAGAGATATCTGTAGAACTTTGCAGTTGGAGGTATTGAAATGTGGGATTTGTTTTAATAGACACTGCCTACTGAGAAGCTCAGTTCAGTAAATTTTTCCCTGTTCTTTCCTCTCTTTTTTAAGCTTTTTTAACAACCTGTTATCATCAAGTATTACCACAAAAGATGTGTTCCTAGATCCCAAAAGGAACAGATTAGCATCCCACTGAGTACTAACGTTTGTTAATCCCATTTAGAAATAACGCTTTCTGAAAAAGATGTGTTTGAAGAGTACATGGGATTAAAAAAAAAAACCCAAAACAAACAAACCAGTATTCAATCCTTTCTAGTGGCAGTTTAGGAATTGGCTTGTGCTGCTTTAAAAAGTAGTTCCTTCTCATATAGTCCAAGGCTATCAGTCTGTTTCTATTGATAAAAAAGAAGTTTCTGCTGAACATTTCTGTGCTTCCTGCATCATTAGTAATCTGAGCATCTCTTTGTAAAAAATGATGTTGTTATTTAGGTTTTGAATCTTTGGGGATGGAAAGAATGGTTCTTTGATTTCAAGTGTTAACTTTTTCCTCATATTGTTGTCACTTATCAATACCCAGTGTCAGGGCAGGCCCAAAACAAGAGACAAGAAAACGATGTGAAGGCTCTAACAGGCAGTAGATCAAAGAGGCTGATCTCTACCTTAAGGAGGATTATTTTCCAGAACAGGACATACTTAATTAAAGGATGTAATTTTCTAGCGCTGCTGAAATTGATGACTTGATGGTCCATGATGTTCTTCCTGAAGATCTGACGTGCCTTGGGCAGTCTACTGTCCTTCTCTGGTGCTTTCAGTCTCAGATTTTTTTTTCTTCTACATGTCTTTTAGCAATTCCTCTTTACCTCATTCCTTTTTTTCCTATGTTATGTATCAATGAGCTCTGCAAAAATAAATTCAGCTACTGTCTTTGTGTGCGTGGTTCACGTGGGCGTGTGATTTGTCTTTCTGATGTCTTTGACAGCATCAGTAGGTAATTTTCTTTAAGGTATTATTAAAAGGAAAATATTTCTGTTCCATAAGTTTTGTCAGTGATGGGAATTATAACCATGAGGCTCCTAGTTGAAACTCTTGTAATTAGCGAGGCAGAGATTCCCCTGTAATTCCCTTAACATCTGGTGCATCATCTGAATATGTAGATGGGCAATTAGGAATTGAAATATAGTTTCAAAGTGCAAAATCTGCATCCAGAAGGTATTTATAAATAACATACAGCCAATTAACATAAAAATTTGTTTTTATGTGCTTTTTCTATTAGGCATTGATCCTGCCATTTACATGTGTGATACATTCAGGAAAGTGTGGTTATTCCTTTTTCTGTCACTACCGGGAAGTTAGGACATATAAACCTGTTCCATATAATATGCCTGCCTCAAACAGAAAACAAATTGACTTGTTCTGTTCAACATGCATCTCCTATAGTACTCAAAATGTTTTTAGAATACTATGGGATTCAGTTTCAGATGTTTGGAACTCAAGCTGAATTACACAAAATGGAAATTGAAATAGTGACAAGTTGCAAACTTGTTATTTGCTTTCACCTAAATTTCCCTGAAGTTCATTGTCAGTATTAGGACAGAGCTTCTCAGCATTAACCTCTTTGAGATGAGTCTAATATTTTCCATTTGTTTCAGCCTGTTATCTGTTCTTTGCAGTCAGCTATTCTGAAAAACTAGAAAATGCATTTCAGTATTGGTATTCATCTGTAAAAAATTAAGTGAAGGTACTTTAATGGACAGAATATGCAGACCAGACGTTACAAACCAAAGCAGTATTTTCCAAAGGAGGTTATAAGGGGGTTCTGTCCCAAGAGGTAAGTCTCTGAGTCTCCAGAATGCAGGGGTACAGTCACTGCATTGATAGCACTTGTCTTGATGAAGGTGGTCCCAGATTCTCCCTTGTTAGCTTCATCCTCCAGGTAGACAAAGGAAAGAGCCATTGTGCGCTTCCTAAGGCTGCACTTACACTGCCTTATCCCAGCTGGCTGATCACTGCTGGGATGGAGAGGAAGAGTACAGGGTTTTCTACTTACAGTGCTGTGACCAGGAAAATACTTCTTAAGGCGTTTGACTGTCTCACATG
>NW_009646850.1:1338715-1413217 GCF_000708025.1 Charadrius vociferus | reverse complement strand
CCAGTTAATCTGGCTGTAGCTATGTAATTAGGTTGATCTTGTCAACCTTCAGCATAAAGGAAATACTTGCCAAATCAGTACATCCATAGGTGGAAGATATCACTCTTCTCCTTTGTGTACCACATTCAATAACTCAGTCATCAATTTTTTTTCAGTGGCAATTTCTTTCTTGTGTGGTTTGGCTCTTCTTAGATTTTCAGGAGTTATTTCCTAATTTCAACCTGCTCCATGACTACATGGCATTGGCATCACTTGTTTGCCATGTCCTGAAATTGCTCCCAGGCTTTCTTTATTGTGGTACAGTGTGTAAGTAACGACAAAGCTCTCACCAAGGGCAACTTTATGTGCTTCATGAGCTCTGTGAGTAGAAGTGAGCGAAGTTGTATTCAGCAGCTTTCATTTCTGTTTTGAATACCTGCTTTACCTGCCTTTATGCAGGCTTGCCTAGAGAATGTCCTGGCCAAGTGTGATAATATGAGCAGCTTTCACGGTGCTTTAGTGCTTCTCGTTATTGCCTGCAAAATGAAATTATATAAAAAATTATAATTTTCTTGAAATGCAACAACCACGCTTCTTCGGGCAACCCAGCTGGCACTCCCTTTTGAGGGTATCAAAGGACAGCATGTATGGGCAAGCAGCCTTCATGTGGGAGGAAATTAAGATTGTCACAGAGTTAAATGGGCAGAAAATCAAGAGAAAGGGAGGTAGAGACAGTCATTACTTCTTGTAATGCTGATCCTTGTTAGACAAATACTGATTTCTATTAAGGTTCCGGGGGGTGGGGGGACTCCAGGTCATTACCCTGTTGTGGAACTTCAGCCAACGTCAAGTGGCTGGAGGGTTCAGAAAACCTTTTTGTTGTGATCCATCCTCATCTACTGGTCTTACTATGGCTCTGCAAAATAGCCATGTGGCAATGATCTTTAAGACTGAACAGGCATTTCACCAGGGAGTAAAAGGGAAGGTCTCTGAAGCATGAGAGAACAATATCTTGTGTTTCTGTGGTACCTCTTGACACCTCTTCAGAATTTAGACAGGTGCTTATGGAGCCTGGTGATCAGTCTTTCTACTTTCATTTATAGTTTACTTTCTGTATTCATTTCCCTTGGCTGCACTGTAAAGCATGTTGATCATACTGCCCTTTCAAAAGCTTATAGTAGAGTCTGTAAGGCACTTATATTCTCAAGATAAAAGAATCGTTAAAAAATCATATTCTGTATATTGTTCTTGTGATATTTTAGTGATTTGTCAAATCATTTGTATAGGTAATCAAACATGACAACTTGCAAATCTATTGATAGCTGTTTGAAACAACTGATACTGAGAAAGCCTAAATTAGTTCAGATGTATTAGGGTGGATTAGGATCAAAGCCCAGACAGACCATAAGTATATGCAAGATGATGACTGGGTAAGGAAATTTCTAATGAAGAATGTATCACATCAGTTTTGCTGGTTTATCAGTTCAAATGGCTTGCAGAATTCTTGAATGGGTTTGTTATTGTGAAGCTCTGGTAGAATTCTCTGGTAAAATAGTCTTCAGTGTATGGATAGCTTGTAAACTGAAGACTGCACAATTCAAACTGTCTGATTAAATGAATTGGTTGTTGTTGCTTCTTCTACAGTGGCAGGTAGTTTCTGTAATTAACCTAAACATGGAAATGAAGATGATTCCTTGGAATATAATTTTTAATGTAATTAATACAAAAAAGGATGGTGTTGGAAGAGCAAATTCCCACAGTTACCATGATGTCTTTCAGGCCACATGCAGTCCGTAAAAGCAGAGATTTTAGTATTAGCTTTACCTACAAACATTTTTCAAGGAACACTCATCACTTTCTGGAGGCAGGGTACTTCCTTAATAGTCTTCTGCATAATAAAAATCCAAGAACCATCTAGGGCAAACAAATGACAAAGAAGTTTTTCAGTTCCTTTTTTTGATGAAGATTTTTTTCTGGCACAGAACAGGTTAGGCAAAAATTAATTTTTCTGCTTGTTCAAACTAATGTGAAAAATGACTGAAGAGCTCACTCTTAGCTTCCCTCAGGGACATGTTCCACGTTTTTAATATTTTTTTGTTGTTGTTAACTTCAATATTCTGATGTTTCTTTTTTCTGTCTTTTTTGCTCTCTCCTTTCTCTTTCTTTCTCTGCAGACAGAGACTTTTGTGAAATAATAACTAGCAAACTCCTATTTCCCATCTGTCTTGTATATACTTTTGTTGGACCATAGGTCTGATTTCAGGATAGTCTATTGTTGTTTGAGCCACTTGGTTACATGAAGAAGTGTAATTTGTTCCTAAATTAAATGAGGAGTAGGAGTTAGACTTAACTCATAACAAGCAGAGTATGTAAGACTATGTATGCGGATGACCTCTAATACATTTTGTTGTATCTCTGTAATGATATAAAGTTGCTCTCAGGAACAACTGGAAATTCCTTGGATGGTGTTAAGGAGTGTCTTTGTGCCTTCGTAGCACAAATCCTTCTACAGTAGCTCTGTCTCAGTCCCTGCCCCATCTCGGCTTCTTGAACCCTCCACCTTTAAATTTTCCGTCTGTTTCTAAAAAGGGGACTGTTTCTAAATAGAATGTGTCCTGGCTAGACTGCAGTTATCTATGACTGCGGCTGTTAGAAAAATAGACAAAAATTTGACAAGCCTGTGATACAAAACTTATTTTCTTCCTATTTTTCTCCTAATTGTACTATTAAATGCAACTCCCCTCTACCAACAAAACTGGTTTATGTAGAAGTGCAGTGATAATCATTTGTTGCAAATGCCAAGTTCCCTTTTGCCAAAATAAAAGTTCTTGGGCTTCTTCATGTATGAAAGACTTCACTTTTCAAGTATAACTTGAAAATAATTGCAGTCTCTGGAGCAGCAGTAAGTTTGAGAGCTGCTTTTACCATCTGATCTCTTGCAGTGTGTTCAATATATTGGAAAAACTCCAAGAACTGGGAAGGTGTAGTTGATGGAAAACACCTTCCCAGCCATGCAGGCTAAACCATTTTCCTCCATGCTAATACTTACAGCAAATTGGAGCATGGCTTTTGTGTTCCAGTAAGCTACACTGGCATGAATGAACAGTCTGTTATGACTTCCACTGGATAAAAAGTTTTAGTATAGAATCACGTAATGCAGCAAAGCATGTTATTGTGAGGCTTTGAGGACGTTTTTTCTCTTGAGTTAATGGCTTCCAGAAAGAGAAAGACTATACAGATGTAGTGTAAATGACGAGTTTTAATAGAAGGGTACAATACTTGATTTAGGTGGAGAATGACTGGATCTGGGCAAAGATTACTAATTCATGATAAAAACGGGCCAAAGCAAGGCAACTAAGTCAAAGAACATGAGTAAAAACACTGGAGTCACAAATGAATTAACAGTCTTTCCTGACTGAGAGTGTGGCAGCAGATCAGGTTTGGGTTTTTGTTTGGTTTTGTTTGTTTGTTTGTTTTTGTTGTTGTTTGTTTGTTTTTTTTATAAAATGTGTGTAGTTTTTGTTATATTGACAATACACTGCAACCCTGTAGTCCTGGAGCGGGGAAGGGTGGGCAAGCGAATGCAAAGATGGGATACGACTTTTGGTCTGCTGGACAGACTCGCCTCGTGTTTCACTGTAGGCACTGGCTCATCATTCTCCTATTACAAATCTTTTAGTCAACTTCCAGGTCTTTTGGCATTTGGGAGGATGAAAAGATGAAATCCTCATAATTGGGTTAGATTTAAAAGCAGAGGACAAGGTAATTCAACCCATGCACACCAGCCCTCCACCACAAGCTGTAATAATGAAAGTGGCTCCAATGAAATATGAACAACGTTGTGCCTGTTCCTTTAACCCCCTGTCCAACCACATCAAACAGGAAAAAAAGTCTTGAGTGTAAGCAGTTTTATGAAGATTCATTAAGGCCTCAAAATTTCTTGATAACTGAAATCAGGCATGAATTATAAAAGACCTATTAAATATCTATCCAAAGACCATGTAAAACTCTTGATTACGGTGTGATACCACTGTTTTAGATTTGTGCACTCAAAATGATCAGGTGTACTTTTTTGTCAGCTAATTTTTGCTCTTTTGATGGTGCTTTTTTCTAACACCTACAGTATTTTCCTATTTTTCACTTGTATATGCTTAAAGTGTGATACTATACAGCAGCCACTTTTGACATGTTTTCAGCACTTTACATTTAGATTTTTTAAAAAAAAGTGATTTTATAACTTGCTTACTCTTTGTTTTTATTTGTTTGTTCTTCAAAGTCAACTGTAAGGTGTCTTGAAATGCTGGCATGTTCTTAAAATGGAATTTATGTTATAATCAGACTTAAGGTATTTGGGAGACCAGAGTGGTGCATTTCTTCAGAAAGCCATTTCACCAACAATTTGATATTTCTCTAGATTTTCCTTTAGCTCAGATAAAAGTAGTTGCTCAGAGTAGGCCAAGGAAGATGACTTTTCCCTGAAAAAGGCAGGTTTTTTTCTAGGTTGATAGCTTATGCTGTTATTTCAGCTCTTGAGCCATTCAAGAGAGGAAAAGCTATTAATTACACCAAAAGTAAAGACAAAGAACAAGTCCTCTTTTACACCTTCTAATTTGGCGATTTGTGCTTACAGTATTAAATTTTATAGAAACAATTTCTAGAATTTAAAAAAATTACTTTTAGGAACAGTAAGTCCATTTCTGAATTTACAGTCTGAGGTTATTGCTGACTGTTTGTTTGTTTATTTAAAGTTTCTTGGAAAATGCTTTTGTTAGAAGAAAGTTTTCTTGAGTCTAGTAGTATGCCTGCCTGGTACTTGTCTGAGTAACATGTTAGACCTTCTGTGCATGCCAGCAAAGAAAGAAGATAAAAGAAGATTAGGGATTAATGGCAGCTGTTTTAGCTCGTCTGCTCAGAACAGCCACTCGTTCCTTATGAGCCAGAATGTTTGCTCATTACAAATACCAGACTGAGAATATTCGCTCGTTACAATACAACCTGATATTGTGGTACACACACACAAAACCCTACCACCACCACCAAAAAAAATTACCAAAACCCTTTCTAAGTGTGTCTGTGTAAATTCGGGGGAAAATAAGACATCTGGGGCAGGGGAGAGTGTTGTTTTACTTTGTTGTGTTTGGGTTTGGGGTTTTTTTGGTGTTTTTTTTTTTTTCAGTTTCTTGGAGCATGACTTCTCTGAAGAAATAACTCCTTGAGCCATAGCACAAGATTACTACTGTTCAAAATAAAGACAAAAAGAAAAACTGCCTGGTTCCCAACATACTCTACGTTTCCTGACCTGTTATCTTCTGTCCCTTCCTTGCCCAAGAATTTTTGAACATTTTTTGGTGGTAGGGGGTTGAGTACCCATTTGTGACTTTGCCGTCACTTCATTTTTTAACTAAATTTACAAATTAATTTAGATTTTTCCCCTCCCTCTCATGTCCCTTTTTAAGTTTTCCAACATTTGGAACTATTTTCCCTTTCATATATCTGTATATTTACTTTCTTTTTCTGAGCTGGTGGGTTTTGTTCTGTCTTCCTTCTGTGCTTATCCAACTTTTCATTCCTTTTATTTCCTTCACTGTTTGTTCCCCTGAACTGCTTTCTATCTTTCTGATCGCTTTCAGTAAATTTTAGCTATCCAGCAAATCAAAGCCAAATGCAAATATGCTTTTATCCACAGAGCAGCTGTTGTAAAGAAACAAAACTTCACTTGAAGGAATTGATAGAAACACTGCCAACCACCCAAGCTAAACCAAAGTCTGAGATGGTGGTCCGATGTGCTGCTCACCAGAGCAAAAAGAAAGAAAGTGTCCTGCCATTTGGGTTATTAATCTACTGTTCTTTACTAACTTAGAACTGCTGAATATATATTTATGCTGTCTGTGAGGGTTACAGAAAGAAAATCTATATTTTATTGCATGCAGGACCCATATGCCAAGCACATGGCCAACTTTTACCTCCTTGTATTAATCTAGTCTTTTTCCCCAAGATCTAATAGCACTTGGCATGACATCAACCCTTGTTTGAGAGTAATAATATCAAGAAAGCAGTAACTCGGATAGTATTTTTAGGAAAACACTGAAAATGGAAAGCTCTCTTTTATGAAACTAGGGAGGTTTTTATGCAATTTTCTTTGATGAGAAAAAATATTCTGGCTTTGTTAGATTTTTTGAAGCTGATGGTATGAGACATCCCTTGAAGGCTTCCCTCTTTGGCCAGGAAAAGGCTGATGGACTGTGTAGTGAAAGAGTTACAGGCTTAATTGATTATAATATCTTGTTGGAGTACCTCTCTTTATCATAACTATAGAACTGGCAACCATCTAATTTCATACTGGCCTTTTTTTAAGATATGGCTTGTTGTAATTTTCTGTGTTACATGGTTCTCTGAAAAATGCAGATATAAAGTACTTAATATAGATGCTTAATTTTTCCAGCAGTTGCCCCTGCATTTATATTCTTCCAAAAACTACCAAATGGGAAGCTGCAACGTTTTACAGCTTCTGATGCATATGCGAGTAATCTAATGAATTTATAGTTTAGTTAGAAAATAGAAATATTTAAACATGTATCTGGAACAGACTTTACAGAATAAAGTTCTCCTGTTTGTTATTCTTAAAGTAGAAATACTAAATGCTCAACATAAAGAATGGGTTCCTTAGACTACACTTTATTATCTCTTAAAAACTGCAGAAAATGTATTACCTTAAAAAATTAACCGCCTCCTGTTCTAGCCTTTTCCCAGTTCTGAAGTAAAGAATGGGTGAAGAAGTTGTGAGGTGGTAAACAAGTGTTGAACCTCGCATTAACATTGTGCATAGTACAAGTTCCTCAGCTATCCTGATTTTCACTGAACTTAAGCAGCCCAAGGTTGGGAACCTGCTGTTGGAAGTGCACCTACCAAATGGGAAGAGGAAAAAATTGTCTAGGAGTGTGAATGGGTATTTTGCTATTTGCATATTAAAAGACAGGGCCAAAGGGTGTTCCAGACATTTATCTTCTAGGATGCTGACTTCTGTGGTAGTCTCAGTAATAGGCAATTATTTGAGTCTACTTTAAGCCTACAGAGTGTTTGGGGTCTGCTTTTCGGATGCTTTTCGTTAATGCAGTTCACATAAAGCCATGTATTGAGTTCAGTTGGATGTGGTATACATACCACTGAAAAGTGATGCGTATCTTTAGCTCTCTTGCTCTCTGATCTTTCCTACTGATGATGAAAGCAAAAGACATTTTCTAATGATTCATGGCGGCTGCTTTGTATCATCAGCTCCAGCAGTCAGTCCTCAGATCCTTTGATACATACTGTGCTGAGATTGCCAATGCTATAGGTGGACATACGCAATGCGCTTTTTCTCCCCCTCACAGTGGTTCCCAACAGTACGTTTTTTGCATGTACTGCACACTAAGGGTACAGTTTGTGGGGTGTTTTACTTTAGTTTTTCAGCAACGTTATGGTGTGACTAAATAGCCTTGGGATAGTTATATTGCAGATTAACCTTCCTAAAAGCCTTCCTGCTCTGGCAGCAGGAGCAGACTTTTCCAAAAGAAAATATCTGTAGCATACCTGAAGAAGGATGAATATGTCTTTGCTAAACAGCTATATATAATAGAGTGTATTTACCTACACATATAAGCGTGGTTTGTATGTACAGAGGAGGAGGCTGTGTGTGTTTTCAATATATGTAGGAGGGCTTTGCAGTGCAAACAGATGACAGAGATGTTGGTACCTGTGACTGGAAACAGGTGTACGGGTGGACCCGTCACATCTGGGTTTTAGCTCTGTATAGATCTATAGAGCAGTTTGTCAGTACTTTCACACTTGAAAACTAGCTTTTGACTGCTGTTGTTGACTAGTAACGAAATTGGCTGGTTTATCATTAATTTATTGCTGAATTAAAGTTTTTTTCATGTTGTGAGCCTTTTGATTGGTTTTGGTTTTAATCTAACCTTAAGTCAGAGTTTCCCTTTGTTTCCAGTCCTTCATTTCTAAGCTGATAAGTCTTTCTTAATTTGGAGCACACTATGTTCAGCTGTATTTGTAAAAAAATGGGGGAAAAAAACCCCAAAACACTGAACTCTGTCAAGAGATGAAGACTGTGAAAGAAACAGCCACCAGGAAAGGTGTCTAGCAGAAATATAATGATCGTGCTGAAAAAATGCTTTTCAGCAGAAATAATGTCATTCATTGGGATGTTTCTTAAGTTAAAAAGAAGCCTTTTGATTTTCTATAACGGGGTAGTCACCAAGAAGCACGCGTGAACTGTGTTTTCAGAGGTCTTTTTCCAGCCTACATGCAGCAACAGTGTCAGCCAAAGCAGCAGCCAAACAGCTAACTAGATTTATTTATTTTTTAAATACTCCAGTTGGTAAATTGGTTTATGCTTCAGCTTGCAACTAAGGTGATTTTTCAGAAATCTCGGGTTTTTTCAATGCTTTTTTTCCCAGTGTTGCTGAAGGACTTGCATTTTTTGTTCGACAGTACAATTAATTCCAAGTTGTAGCTATTTAAAATATCTTAAAATCGATTCCAGGCTCATAGGATTTATGCAGCTTGGAGTTAGCAGGAGAATCCTGTGCTGGACTTTGCCTTACACTTTTTGAGAGCCCGAGGCAACTCCCATAGAGATAGTTAGCATAAGAATCTGCAACATTAAAGCAAATGAGAATTATGTGGTGATTTTGACTAGATGTCAACCAGGAACTAGTAGAGAATTAGATCCTTTAGTCCAAAAGTTTCAGTGCTAATTTTATCCAGTGCTGAATTAGTCAATTGATCTGATGTTTTCACCCTTCTGTAACAGAAGCACATAATTATAGAACAAAATGTTATTTTTATTTTAGAAGAAAAATATTAACCCACAATTTTTAACAACAAAAAAAAATACATGTTAGTAGAATACAATTTTCTATTTGATTAAATTGTCTGTTTCCGTGAGCAGAGGTTTCTTAATATCTGAACTACTATTTTTTTGCAAATTTCTGTTCATTATGTGGAAAATTATCAGACAAGTGGAGGACAGTCTTTTATTAGTTCTTGATGTGAGCAACTTTTTTCTTGTCTATTCTTAGCTGGTCTATACCTTGTCAATTATCTATAAGCAATGAAGACACTCTGAAATCAGATGTTGTAATCTTGTATTACAAAGCATACTGTGTGCAGCATAAGACCTAATTTTGCTAGAAATGAGATGGAAGCTTATGGCTTTAAGACCAGTTGTTATTTGATAACCTTAGTTGTATGGAAATGCGGGATTTGCCAGATCACATAAGAATTTTACAGAATACTTCTAAAGAGTTAATTTTCCAAAACAGAAGAAAATTACAACCTAAATTTTGTTGGCTTTGTACATTTTAAATAGCATTACATTAATAATTTGATTTTTTTCAGTTTTCCTTTGTGTGATACAAAATAACTACTGGTTTTAATAGATTATTTTCCTGAAAGCAAAGAATAGAAGCTTAGTCTCCATTTCCAAATATTTTTGCACAATAAATCAATATACAATTCATGATACGATATCTTCCTTACTTGATACTGCGTGTTGCCTACACATACGAGGAGATGCTGAATTCAGTTTGTGCTCATGTTTGATGTTGATAGGCAGATACTAGCATCATTAAAAAGAGTCAGTAGTGCGAGACTACAATGTGACCCACCTAAAGCCTCCCAAAGAGTTATTTCACAGCTTAATCCCACTCCCTACAGAAAAAAATCTTTGCAAAAGTAATCTTTGAGAGTTAATAAGTGGCTTAATTAGGGAGCAGGTGTGCTAAGACACAGGCTGTGACCTGTGAACTAGCCTCCAGCCTCTTGGAAGACATGTGCCAGCCATCTCTGGAAGGTCTGGGACAGTGGACCGTTGTGGTTCGTGTGATGCACCTTTGTCCCGCATATCTGCAGGTGAAAAAGCAGGCTGGGTTTGTCCTGAGGTGATATAAGTATACTCAAGCAATGACCTTAGGGAATTCTAGTTTTATTTTGCAAACTGTATGTAGTATTCATGATATTTTTTTCTGTGACACAGCAGGGAACATGTTAAAGAGCCAGCCATTTCGACTGAACTGGGCTTGGATTTCACTGGAGAAGGAGAGCTACGTCATAGATGAGAACTCCAAATTTCTGGAGGTGACCATCAGACGCAGAGGATATTTGCGAGAAACCTCTTTTATCAGTAAGTAAATCTTTAATGTTTGAAGATTCTTGCACCAGAAAAGGCAGTTGTTAAGGAGCTGTTCCATAGTTGCTTGTTCCTGTATTTACATAATAAATGCCAAATAATGAGAATAACAATGGCATAGATTTTTATTGCTCAGAAATGGTTACGTGTTTCATTTTCCACTGCAACCACCCAGAAATCTAAGTGAATATGTATATTAGTAGATGTAAGAACAAATCAATAAAATGAACTTCTGCTGTTTGCCCAGTATCTTTTTCCCAAAGTCACTTGGCAGACAACAAAACAGGAATTGGGATAGTTTGTGTTGTTTATTTTGGCAGGAGGATACATTTCATAACACATTAGCTATAAGTAAACAAATACGTTCTTGAAGTAGCTGGTCTCTGCTTGCAGAACGAAATTGTGGAGAAGTTAGTTACAACTTCTCACTTTACAAGGGGCAGTGTTATGCTGGCCTTTGAGCTACAAGAAAATCCAAAAGCTACTAGAAATTCTGGAAGGGTCGTCTGCTAGCATGACTGAAGTTAAGTGTGCTATCATGGGATAGCAGAGTACCCAATCGTGACAGCCCTGCAAAGTAAATAGGAATCATAGAAATCTTTGCACCAATGGAGCATCTCAAGGAGCATTGAGCAGAAAGGTCTTTTTCACCCTGATTTAATAAGAAAAAGAAAAATGGTTTAAAGTTTTAGGGTTTTTATCATTTAAACCCATGCATGAAAGTATGTGCTTTGAGCAACACAAATATATTGGGCTGTTATCTGAGTAGTGATTAAGTCAGACATTTAAAACCTAAGTAATTGTGGAATAGAAAAACTGTGGGAGTTTAGGAATTAAATCACTGAGGAATGATTTCATACTCCACAGCCTTCAGAAGTTCTTTGCTAGCCATCAGATTCTCCAACAAACACGTAGGCCATTGACTTCAGAGAGATTAATCGTTCTCAACTGGGGAGTTAAAGTCACTCCTAATTGCTGGTGTTGAACCTTAATAAAAAAGCATTCGTATATTTGAACTAATGCTGGATTGAAACCAAAGGCAGTAATGAATTTCAAAACTCCATGATGAGTTACAGTTCTTTGCTTCGTTACATCCACAGTTGGATTCTGCCGCTATGTGTGCACCTTTGATTAAAACAAACAAGAAACCTAGCTATAAAAATATGCAGGCTTAGAAATGTGTAAAAACTCTCTGTATTTAAAAAAAATCTTTTCTTGAGTGCCTTCCTATGATATATTTTTATGTATGTACAGTCTCACTATAAAAAAAAATTGAAAAAGAAATAAAAAAATTGAGCATTTGTGCTGCATTAATTAGCAAAAGATGAATGAATCCATATGTCAATTGTAGCACCCTGCATGTGAATTTCCAATAAAGCATCTTCGCATTTCTATATATTGTTTTTGCTCTTTCAAAACGTTCATGGTTTGTCATCATTTTATGAACTCATGCTGCAGCAAAAGCTGTCTGATCTGAATAGCAAACAAAACCTACTTTGAGTTAAATCCTCATTTGCTGCTTAACTTTGAACTAAATGAATTCATCTCTAGCCCTTGAATCTCTATGCAACTACCCTCTGTGTCTTTTATCAAGATGAGAATATGCAGTCTTTCAAACCTTTACAATTAAAAGCTTCTGCTTGGGTAATCCCCCAGCAGAGAGGTTGGATATGTCACTAGGTATAGCAGTTTAGACTTGCATGAGGAATTAAAAATGGGAGTGGGAGAGAAGGAGCAAGTTTGCATAGTGTGGTGGACCCAATAAATCCTGAGAACGTTGTTCTGTCACACTGAGCTGCAATTCCATGTCAAACGTCCAGTTATTTACTCGCCTAGCTAGGAGAGCATCTGCAAAAGCAAGACTTGGACAGATGGCAAAAGTCATTAGGGTTTATTTAGTGTACAGGTAAAAGTGATAAAAGAACTTCACAGGTCTTAAATGTGTATAAGTACAGCACAGATACAGAGCAGTAACAGAAACTGTAATCACAAAGTATTAAACGTACGATGATTAATATCTCTTTGAAAGAGGTGAGTGGTCGGGTTGTTTTTTGGTCTGTGTTTTGGGGGGTTTTGAGTGTGTTTTGTTTGGTGGGTTTTTTTTAATGTGGCTGACTAAATTATACCTTCAACAAAACCTTGAACACCTTAATTGACATAAATAACTTTCTTAACAGGCTGATATATCTTTTCTGAAGGCATAACTGGAAAACTTGTTCCACAAATTTTTATATAGATGGGAAAATTGGCCCTATTGAACAGTTCTGTTCAGTCATATTTGATAAATAACCTCATGCCTCAGTAACTTTGATGGTTGTATAAGTTTTAAGCGGCTAGCAGGTGAAGTCAATGAAATTTTTCATGCAAATACAATTCTTCATGCACACAAATGTTGGCAGGACCCTACCCTAATTACCTATTTTTTATGAGCTATATGACAATGTTAGAGAAAGTGTGATATAACCATCCTTTTTTTTCCTGAAAGTCAGTAACTGCCAGATTAGCATTTTTAAAGCTATTTTTTGTGGTGGTTGTTTTAATTTTATTAAAATACTAAAATTCATGGAGAATAATTCCTCTGAATTTTTATGCAGGCATTGGAACCAAAGATGGTACAGCAGTTAAGGATAAAGACTTCAAGGGAAAACCTCAGAAACAGGTCCAGTTCAATCCAGGACAGGTTTCGGCTACCTGGCGAGTGAGGATATTTGTAGACAAAGAATATGAGGCATCGGAAACATTCCAGATTGTTCTGTCTGATCCAGTTATGGCTGCCCTTGAGATTCCAACAATAGCAACGGTTGAAATCGTGGATCCTGGTGATGGTACGTATCACTATGTGTTCTCTTAAAATTTGTGATTAGGTGCAGTACCGTTCACTTGCAGGTCCTTTGAGTACACGAATAACTCATTTTTCATTGCTCTGTTGTGGTTCAGCCCTGTCTTAAAGCTTCACCTAGCTGAGCAATGAATTTGTATTTTTTATTAAATCTCTTCCCTGGCTAAATTCATACTCTGTATGTAATGTCATACAGGTGTTCATCCTTAGGCCCCCCCTTCTCTCATCATGTTTTTCTTCAGTATCTACAGTGTATATTCCTCAGATGGAATATAGAGTAGAGGAAGATATAGGTGAACTGCTGATTCCGATTAGAAGATCTGGAGATGTCAGTCAAGAACTGATGGTCATTTGTTCTACACACCAAGGTATGTTATCTAGCTAACTAACAGATTATTCAGCATAATGTTCACATTTAGGTAAGTAAGAGAGCAAATGCAGTTGTTGTTAGTCAGCAAGCATTGCCAGTAACTTCAGTAGCTGGAACAAGTGATTTTTGCAGGCAACTTATGTGGGTCTAGTTCTCTGCTTAAAGAGTGTTTTAAAGGCCAAAATGTAAGAATAACTCTGTGTGTGCATGCACATGTATATATACACACGTGTGTATACATACATACGTGTGTATATATGTGTATGCCTTTTTTCAGAGAGTCGCCATTTTTTTCCGGCTGAAGAGGAAATGCCTGTCCCTGCAGTGATTGTTTAGAGGGGAAAAAGGGATTCTTCTAGCCTTAAGCCCTGTACCTCTGCTGTCATTGAGGGTCTAACTGATCATTGTACCTTTGTATATAACCTGGGTGAGAACTGAGGTCCTGGGGAGGAGGGGAGGGTCCTGTTATCAGTGTTTTGCTTTTTGACTGTGTAGCTAGAAGAAGCCAAGTCAGGGCTTCAGCTGATTCAGCAAGAAATAGTATTTCAAAATTGCCATACTACAGCCATTGAGTATCACTTTTTGTTTAAACATAACTGAGACAGAAGGCTGCATGAAGCAATGATCTGTCTCATAATGTGTTTTTTTTAATTTGTGAATCTCTGTAATCATGTATGGAGTTGGTTATGAACCCCAGAGAAGAGATGTAGCTTTAGAACTAAACCATTTCTAAAATTATATGATATTTGGGGGGTTTGGTTAGGTTAGAGGCCGGCTATAAGGTTCAGATCACAACCCTGTCTTCACTAGATATTCAGAGATGTGTGAATGTAAGTTTGTGGTGCTGCACTGACTTTCAGCATGGTGATAGTCACTCAAATACTATAGTTAATATAGACAGGTAATTGGTAGTAGGATTCTTTCTTCAACTCATTTGAATCTTAAGTTTTCTAAATATAGTTCTTGACTATAAAATAAGCCTGCTGTAAACTGAAAAAGTGAGATGGCAGAGGAGAGAAAATATTAGATATTGTAAAAATAATAGGTATTATAAAATATATGAGGTAACTCTTAATCAAAACTAAAATGTGCATTCAAAAATAGATGTAATAAAGATAATTTAATGGACATCTATAAAAGAAACCAGGCTTAAGATACAGGTTAGCATTTATCCTAAGCAGTGAAATATGAAAGTTTTGACTGAAAAAAACTGTTTTTCTTATAGAAGTCTTCTATCATCTAGTCATAGCTTGAGATATCAGCATTCTGTATGGTTCATGGGCAGGGAAAATGGGGGCTCGTCCTCAGTTCTGTGACTTATTTAAACTTCTGGTTCAGAAAATCCTTGTAACGTCTTTTGTTTCTATTTTACCCTTACCTGTAAGAGTCAGCCTGAGTGGCTGGCAGGAATCTTCAGTTGTCAGGCATTCAGAGGTCATTTGTTCCTTCATCAGTGACTTATAAGGGCTTAACAGAATTTCCCCCTCTTTTGTTGTGTATTGATGCACAGAAAACCTTACCAAGTTACTTAAGGCTTTTTGTCCTTGTAGGCTGTCAACCCGTCTGGCCTTAATAATGCTAACCATTTACCCAAATGCACAATTGCTGTAATTGTTGTCATGATTTGTGTTTTTCATAAACACGTTGCAGTAAAATATTTTTTCTTGAAGTTTTAAATGTGATAAGCATGGTAAACATGACACTGTCTCTCATTTGATCTTTCTCAGCCTGCTTATTAAGTGTCTGACACATTACTAACCCCTGTCAGCGGCAAGGCAAGGTAATCAATGCATGTTGTGTGTACTTATGACCTCTGAAAATCAGGTCACCTAACAGAATTATTTGGGTTGGAAGGGACCTTGAGACGTCTCCAGTTAGATCTGCTCCTCAAAGCAGCTATGAGGTGGGAATGGGTTGCTCAGGCTTTTGCCCCTGAAAATCCCTGTGGACCTAGGGCAGGCCACTGAGGAACTTGTAACTGGCCTTCAGGTGGAGTACAGACTATAAACCACCAGCCTTTGATCCTGGTGATTTAGTCAGTTTTCACCCAGCTAGCAGTCCACTCAACCACATAGTAACATCCCAGTTAGCTACAAGGATGCCAGTAGTGCAAATCCACTGTGGTTCTTAAGTTCATATTGCATATAAGCCTTACTTTTTTTTTTAACAAGTATTTCACACAAATAAACACAGCAGAAGTAAGAGGGAGGCATTTATTTCACCACCGCCACCTTGAATCACACAATGAGGTAAATGTGAAGTACAAATTCACATTCATTTGTTCGGGACCTCATCCTAAGGTCCCAGTGACTTTCGTAGGCATTCTGATCCATGAAAGAATAGTATGTAGAAGTGAAAAAGGAAAACATCTTGGCATTTTTGAGTGCAAATCTTATGAAACGTGGTCAGTCGTGTGTGATGTTAAATTGGCTGTGGCTCCATGTCCTCATCTTTCAACAGCAAAACCTATTTGGGGGGTTTCCCCCTTGTCTCACCGAGCTGGTCTTGCACTCGTCTCTCACAAAATTGCTTTTTATTGTGACTGTTCAACTGCTAATGGGGCTGTGCTTTATATAATTCATATCAAAGTGTATTTTTGAGAGGTTTGTTTGTTTGTTTTAATCAGTTGACTCACTTCTTTCACCTGGTTGAAGTGCAGCCCCACAAAAAAAGTTGAGTCACGATAACTGGAGAGAATAATGAATTGGGATCAGGAATGGTTTCATGAAGGTGCTGAGTGATAATAAGAGCCTTCTGAGCCACTTTGCTGCTGGTGAAGTTGTGATTATAAATAGGAAGAATTTCTTGTGTTTAACTTGTTACCAAAGCATGCTTATTAGTCAATTCCAGCATAAAACTCTTTTGCTGTGTTTGTTTCATTTAAAGGGCTGCTGTCATTCTGCTTCTTTAAAGTCCTGCGTCCCTGTAATTCATTTTTTACACTCTCTTCTCATAGGTTCTGCTACTGGTACAGTACCATCCACTGTTTTGTCTTACTCTGACTACATCTCACGTCCTGAAGATCATAGCAGCATTGTTCATTTTAATAAGGATGAGGCTGAGAAAATGTGTCATATTATCATTATTGATGACTCTCTTTATGAGGAAGATGAGACCTTCAGTATTTCTCTGAGCATGCCAGTGGGTGGCCAAATTGGCACTGAATTCCCAAGCACTAAAGTAATAATCTTGGCTGACACAGATGATGGTAAGTATGAAAAAGCAATTTTGTTTTGCTGCGACTTTCCTCTTTGGAAGTTTTACCGATTAAATAATCTCTTCCACTGTGTTTTTCTTTTTTAAACAGCTGAAAGCATAGGTGCAGGATTTGCTTACTCAGTAGAAAAACTGGCAGAACAAACATGAACTATGTTTAAGATACGGTGTAAATATGTATCATGCTCTTTGGCTTACACTGTTTTGTTATTGCAGTAGGAATTGAGGATTAGATTTTATTTTCTTTATTTGCATAGGACTAGATGGCTGTTTTATTACAGATATTACAGATCTGAAGTAGATCTGTGAGAATTAGTCTAACTGTTACTGCAGCAGAGTCTGTGATTACAGTAGTTTACACAGGTATAGGATTAGTCGTGTGACAATATTATAGATGAAAAAAATTGTATACAATCAGATAAAGAGTAGAAATAGTTAATAGAGGCTGATTTGTCATGCACAGTAATTCCCAGTGCATTTTTAAGGTAGAAATGCAAGTCTTCCTTTTTTTTATTATAAACTTCACAGAATTCAATTCAAGAATTGATAACTATTAGACAGAAGCTGAAGAAAAGCCATATGCTTTATTGTCATACTTCTATTTGTTCTTTTAGTCCCTGTCTAAATCTTTCTTGCTAATCCAATATTGTGAATATAATTATGCTAAATAAGGCAGGAGTTTTGTATGTGATTAGACAAAGCCATGATGTACAATAGTGGTCACATTCGGTATTTAAGCTACACCGAGCTTGATTCTGTGGAGCTTTAGATTCACTTCATAAATAATGAGAATTTGGGGGCTGATTTCTGTGTCCTGCAATAAAAAAGTAATTCTTCTGTTATATGAAGAAAAGTAAGAAGCTAAAGATCCAGGAGAATATTTCCATCAGCTACTGTTTATCGCTGTCCTTTTGTATGTCAAAACAGTCAAATTGATGAGGGGAAAAATGGTGTTTTCTCAAATAGACATGAATGCGCCAAAATAATAATTGGTGTGATTTCTCTGGGGCCAAAGGATTTACATGAGAAGTGAATTTGCCATAAGAATGAAGTTAATAAGAGTTATCACGATCTTTATCTTGATGAGATTTATCGAAAGGCTTCTTTACCTTTTTCAGAGAATAGGAAGGGAAAATAATGCAGACTTAAGCCATTGCAGCAAGGAAAAAGTTGTTTTCTTTACCACATTCAATAACCAGATTTTTATTTTCATGGAAAACAGAATTATCAGCAGATAAAAACTGCTTTCTATGCAGTTTTTAATAGATAAAAGATTATTATTATATACATATAAAGCTAAATTACTATATGTATAATTGTTTTATATTAATTGACAGAAAATTATCATGCTTCTACTTTTCAATACAACTTTGATAGGTTATCATGTAATCGTTTTCTTTCTTTCTTTGTTACAAAGCTTTCTTTCTAAGAATATCATCCAGCAAAATACCTAACAACCTACCATAAGATAAAGTCAGCCTAATTCTGAACTCAGCCTATATTGTATGGAAAGATAGCCAGGGCTTAAGCTCAAGTTATTAAAGAGTGTGCTCTCAAATGAAAAGTCTCTTAAGAATACAAATCTTTGTAAGACTATTTCCATTTTGAATAAACAGGCAGGAAACAGGTTACCACTCTATTTTCAGCTGACCTGGAAGTGTAGACTGCTGGCATCGGATTGATTGATAAGAAACTGGACAACCTTCTTTCTCAAATGTGTAAAATTTGAGTTTCAAAGAGTAAAGTTTCACCAATTTTGTTTTTCTGCAGAATGATACCTTGATCCACCAAATGTTTCTAATACTTACACAGTACTGTAAGTGTATATACAGTGGATAAGTATATATACTTACCACTTCTACAGTGGATTGTCCTACAGTCCATAACAGCTGAAGTATGCAGACCAAACTTGGAATGATTGTTAAGACTCAGCAAAGGAATAAGGCTGTAGTGAGCCTGAGAGTGCCTTTTTCCAACTGGAAAAAAGTTGAGCAAAGCTTTGATATGGGATGTGACTGTATTCGCACAATCCTTTGGTCAAGTTAGTCAGGATGAGGTGTGCTGCAGTGCCTCTAACAACAAGGGCCAGAGGACCGTACAAGGAGAAAAAGAAAGAAATTAGGAGACAGAGACTTTAAAATATATATTAACAGAATTATTTGTAGCATTAAGGGATAATAGCAATCCTGTGTTAGCCAGCCCTAGAAAAAGAAAAGAAAAATGCAAAATGTTATTATTAAGAACTTATAGTGTTCCAAAACTACTTGTATGGATAAGTGACTATACACAGCATAAATTAACATTGATTGAGGCCATGATTAGCTTTAATATAAATGAACCTGGAATATGATACACACTTTTTGCATTTATGGGCTTGTTTATATTACAAATTTTTACAGAAATGTAAATAAAATTGGCACTACTTCCAGAATTTTACAGTTTTATGAACTGCTTAACAGTTCAAATAAAAAATAGGTAACCTTGCAGCGAAGTACTAGACATAGTCCTTCATGCGTAATGGCAAGCCCTGAGGAATGAACCCCTTTATTTGTAAGTACAGACGATAAAAATATAGCTGGGATTGAGTAAAGGGCAATATAGCAGATAAGCTTGAATAATTACATCATAAGTGCTTAAATACCTACAGAGGTGTTAGACTACATCAGTGCAGTCAGTGGAGTTTTTGTTGACAGCAAGATAAGGCCTTCTGACAGCGTAGAGAAGTGTGCAGCTCTGACCACATACAGATATATGCAGTATGAATGTGTTCCTCGCTATAGCAAGCAACACAGGAAATACTCCTCACTTTTTTGAAATAGAAGTAATTTGGGAATCATTACTTTGCTGTTTTGTTCAGCCATGATGAGATTCTGAACAGTCCCTGACATACGCATAAAAGCCAAACACCTTGTGCTAATTTTATTCACAGTATTCCACATCTCACAATGATCAAAGGCAAATAAAGCAGCTTATTGCTTGGTATTAGTATCGGTATTGCTTAACATTAGTAAGATTTTAAGATTTCAAGTAACAAATATATTTCTGGTCAACAATTGGGAAAAAAAAAAAAAAGACGACATTTTGGAAAGAAAAGGCTTGAGTTTCTTAGGCCAAAGAAAGCTGTTTGTAAATGCCATAACTTTAATGTCAATCATTCTGGTGCTGCTGCACGTCAGTGAAAGTTGACGAATATATTAAGTGATTTAAAATGTTTTAGTTGCATTAAACTGTACAGCAAGAAGGAAAGCCACTTAAAGTGTCGTCAAGGAAAGCAGTCAGGTATGTTGTCAGAGTTTGTGTTAGTGGAATTACCGCTGTTTAAATATTTATAGAGAGTAGTTCACAAAGTATATAACATATTTCAGAAAAAATGCTCTATCAGTAACGATAATGTCACCATAAAGTGAGATAAATACCAGGCATTCAAACATTATTAAATTCTCTTAGTCATTATTCCCATTTTGAAAGTCACTGACACCAGCGCACAGGCAGGAATAGAAATAATTTTGTCTTGCTGGCTGTTCTGTTGACATGTCTCGTGAGAGCTTCATAGAACTTGTGAGATCACTGGTATCCACGGTGCTATGTGTGTAAGGAAGAAAGAAAAAGCAGTTTCTTGGTTTTATTGTTTCAGGGTTTGAGGTTTCTTGCATATATTCCGCTTAGGTCTCCCTCTCTGAAAGTGCCCTACCTTGCTGCATTTTTAAATGGTTCTGTATAATGGCCTTATACCGGAAAATAAAGCACATATTACAGTGACTTTTTTTGCTGTTAAATGCATGAAAAATTTCAATATTAGTTCTGTACATAGGCCTATTTTCATCTCTTAGATTGCCACTGTAGAAACTTATCCCTATTCAAGCATCTAAAGCATTCAAATTTCCACTGGCTCTGCTCAGGTGTGATATGGTTTGTGCATTATACAGAGGAAGGCATTGAACAAAGCTTGAAGTATGGTTTGAGAGTCGTATGCCTGGGATTCCTTAAAGAGAGAACAGACTTTGTAAAGAAGAGTCCCAAAATTTTGTTGTCCATGTCATAAGGAGAGGCCTGCCACAGACTGCCTCAAGTGAAAACCCAGAGCTCCCCACGGAGTCATGTAACATGCACGTAAAAACCAGAAATAACTCATCATTAAGTCTCAAGAGTCTTGAGAGTCACCAGTTTCATAAAGCTTAGTGCATGAAAATATTTAAAACTTTAGTGTCTCAAAAGCTAATTATGACTCCACATTCTCATAGCGTTGCAGTAATGTTTAAATAAAGGGAAGTGTTATTTCAAGAATTAAAAAAGAAAAAGAAACAGCAAGCGAATAGTCAAGACATAACGTCTGTCCTTTGATCTCACGTCTCTCCAGGCCAGAGAACAGTGCCGGTTTTGTAGCAGACCCTTGATCCTAAACCAGTAAGCTCTCAGTTGTGTATCATTTTCCCACATGTATCATGTGGGTGCCTGGGAGCACGCTGTCCGTGTCCAACTGAACAAAGGGTCCGGTTGTTCAATACACAGCTTTGAAGAAATAGGTGCGAACAGCTTGTAGTTTTCTAAGCAAGCGGAAATCCACGTTAGCTCTTTGCTTGTGTGTTTAAGTGGCATCACAGGTAGAACAGGTTTCAGGACCATAGCTTAAAAAAAAAAAAAAAGAAAAAGAAAATTGTCTGGCTTTCTAGGCCAAACTGACGCTTAGACCTATTCTTTTGTGAAGGCACATTTATTTTAAATTAGTAGTTTATGGCCTTTCATTATTGAAATCACTGTTGTTTACTAGAGATTGCCGGTTAGTTCAGATGCTGTTCTCCTTTCTTAGTTAAATATTTGGTAATTAATGTAATGTTTTCTTCACTGACCACCCTAAAAGGGAAAGAAGAGTATAAATACATGAATGACTTCCACTTTTAAAACTATTCTTCTTTTTTCCTTTTGTGTTTTTTTTTTTTAATTATCTTTGGGCTCCATAATAAAAATGGGTTGTGCTTCAGAGACAAATGATTAATTTGCTGTAACAATTGAGTCACAAATGTCATCTTCCTTGAGGGCTTGAGCTGTATGTTTAATAGCGCGTTGACTCATGCTTATTATCCCAAGCATTTTTGGGAGAGTAGGTGTATCTAGATTGGACATTCAGAAACTCTGAAGACACAGAAAATGCTGTTGAATGTTTCACTGGTCACAGTATCCAAGGAACAATTCTTTTATGTTGTACTATATTTATATGGGAAATATGTTCATCTGAAAGATTAAAAAAAGAATTATAGACACTTTTTTTTTATCTTATTTTCATCTGTTTGTGTTGGAAATGAAAAACAGTATTTGCTTACTCAGTATTTTTCATTAATAATATAATAAGATTGAGAAACTTTGGATCATTGCAGCAAGTTTCGCAAGTTCTCTCAGCAGGAGACTTATGAAAAGTTTAGCACAATTTAAGATGACAACTTATGGCGAGTATAATAGAAATGGGAAAGATGACTCTAATAAGAATAATATTACTGATTATTGCATCTGCTTAAGCCGTATTTCAAAACAAAAAGCTTGTTATCAAAAGGAGGAGCACTGCCATCTGTAGTTATAATGTTACAGTCCATATAGTTGTAGACACAGTATGCACATTCAAGGGGGAAAAAAGTTACTCTCCCAATTAAGGGGGCTGGTATTTAAAGGCCAGTTCAAGACAATTATCATGGACTGCCATAAGCTGAACTGCTTGATCTCTTAAAACTTCAAAAGAATTCACAACCTGTACTTGAAAATCCATTAAGCTGTGCCTAAGGGAAATTGATGGACTTTTGATATTTGAAAGCCAGATTCCTATGTAAATAGAGAAAATCAACCAGTCTAATTTTTAAACTAAATCTAAAATCTTGGACAATTCTTTCAGAAGGGAATAAGAAAGAATAGATTATATTATCTTGAAAATATTTTTTTTATTTTAAAAATACAAATAATAATTTTCTTTTAATTACAAAGATTCTTGATTATTCTTGCCGAGTAAATACTTTGCAGTGATCATCTTCATGAAATGTGGCTAGAATTGTAACAGATTTTGTCAAGTCGTATTTTTCCAAATTATTTTTCCACTCTTGGTGGGGGACCCCAATGATTTTTCTGCCCATTCAGTTGAAGTAGGATCCTGGTCCCGGTGACACCAATATAACCTGGAGTGTTGCCATTTCCTTGTGCAGAATTATTCTTTCTGTGCTTTACACAAGTTGGTTAAACAGAGCTGTAACAACTTATGGGACTTCATTAGTCACTTGATAATCCGCTAGCCGGGACAAAAAGGCATGTAAGTTTGGATATTTAGACTCATACTCTTCTCCCCACCATGTTGGGGGAGACTTCAGTAGTAAAAGCTGCGTAGCTGGTGGGAAGGGAATGTGATCGTCTTCAAACTTTTACCTTTCACGGCAGGGGGGAAATTGCCAAACTGACAAATAACTGATAATTAAAACCGCTGATTGGAGGGATGGGAGGAAGGTGGGGCGAAAAAATTGTGTTGGGGTACTGCTTAAGGCAAAGCATAATTTTCTTTGAAAACAGCTTGAACTAATTGACACAAAATGAGCCATTCACTTTGACTTTCAGTTGTGATCATCTTTTTCTTAAAACATAAAAATACTTCAAGAATTGAAAGAGATTGTTTCAAGAAGAAAGCCAACACCTTCAATCCCCCTAAAGGCTGTGATTTTTAGCTAGAAATAAGTCCTGCAGTACCGATGAACAGATCTATCCCTCAAAAAAACACGTTTTCAATGAGCTTTTTGTTTTATTAAACTGTTTAACCTATCGCCAAGGGTCTGGTTTCATTCTCTCTAACCTTTCTCTTGAGTTTTGCTTGCAAAAGCTTTGCTTTGTTAGACATCCTGCTGGGCTGAGTAAGGAAGGAATTGTTTTAGCCTGTTTAAAGGTAATCTATCAAAAGGTTGAAAATAAATATTAATGCAGTCCTGCTTGGAACACTTGCTCCTTCCTTAATATGGACCTCATCTGCTTCTGCAGTAAGTCTTTGTGATTACTAGGGTTTGCTCTGATGGTAGAGTTACACGAAGGGTCACAGTTCAGTGGCTCAAGAAAATTACAGTGAGTATCCACAGGTGCCTTCAAGCTGGAGTGGCAATGTTTATATAAGTATGGGCCAGATGGTGTTCTGATGTTTTTATGTATACATGGAGGAAGCAGATAGTGCCTCTAAACAAATATAAAATTCTCAATTAGCTGAGCAGTGCTGTCTGTTTCTGTTGAGAAAATAACCTAGCTAGATATTCTCCCCAGTTTGCAAAAGAACATTTATATAGGTTTGGGAAGGTGACATCCAGAACGTAAAAAATTATTACTAGGGTGAGGCACTTTTATTATTGAGTTGCTTCTAGATAAGAAAAGCCTGTCAGTTTTTCTGTGCTCTACTTGGCACATTGGATCATTGGAAACTGTCCCTTCTGTAAAACTGGCCTTAAGCTCAGTAATAAACTGAGCTCCAGAAAACACCAGGTAGCCAAAAATTAAAAACTCTTTATGGACCATGGTGTTTTACTCTAAGCTTCCATTTCCCCAGCTATAGGAGACAACAATCACGACTTCTAAAGCTTTTCAGAGTTCTTTGAATTTCCCCAGGAGGTACAATAGAAATGCAGCGTATTAGATGAGTGCTAGGCTTTTGTGCAACTGTGGCAGTTCTACTAAAGAAGATACTGGCTATTGTGCTAAAATAATGTTGCTGTGGTGTTGAAGAGATTCTCTACGTTGTGTTAATATAGATTGGTAGTAATATGCAACACAGGAAAAATGTGTCAGGCTCTATTATTACTGATAGCAAGATAAAGCGTACTATTGTTTAGGTGACAGAAGTAAAGGGTTGAATTTAGCAGACTCCATCCATTACTTAGTAAAAGCAGCAGGTATAATGTGTCTCCAGTGTGTGCTTCTTCATTCTTCTTGATGGGTATTCAGAAAGGCGGCTAAATTGGCGCTAGTTTGAGACAGTCTTGTGATGTTTGATCTCTTACGCTAAACAACAGAGTCTGCTAAAACCCAATTTAATATTGACCTTTTCCATGACCTGGATTGTGCAACTTTTTGTATTCCTGATGAATAAGTAAAGTCAGTTTACCACACTGAAGAAAAAAACAGCTTGTAACCCTTTAATCTGCCACAACTGTGTCAAACGTATGCTTTGAAAACAATTTAAAAAAAAAAAAAGTCTAAACTCTTGAAATCCTGCAAACTGCCTTTATCTTTTAGGGAGGGGTGAAGGTATATTTAGATATATATATTTGTTTTAATAGTAAATTAAAAAAAAATCTGCCTTGGTTTGCTTAACAAGAATATAATGGAAGAACTATCCTGTGTCTTATGTCTATGTTACACTACATAGTCACAACTTTTGAAATGGCTGTTTTACTTCAGATGGGTAAGGTAAACAGCCAGTAAGCTGAACAGCTGGCTGTGGAAGATCTACATCCTCTGCAGATAAGGTCAAAAATATATAGATATAACACTTTATTTAATTAATTCAAGGAGTGTGTAGTTTGCTTTTTTTTTTTTTTAAGGATTAAAAAAACCCTTACATTAAGTGGTAGGCAGGTGCATAGTAATATTTATGTAAGTGGACAGTAGAGATTACTGGGATTTGCAGGGGAAATTGGTAATGCTTTTTTTTTTTTTTTTTTTTGTGCAGCTGGTAACATACTAAAAGTCAAACTGCAGAGTTTGAGCACTAAAAGTCAGACTGGAGAGTTTGAGCACTAAAAGTCAGACTGGAGAGTTTAAGCACTAAACATACATGTGCACACGAGCAGGCCAAAAGAGGCTCTTTCAAAAATACATGCATTTCTCTCTGCATTTAGAACCTGCTTTGTACTTTGGTAACACTGAATATCGAGTGGATGAAAATGCTGGTTACGTGGAGATTTGCGTCTGGAGGACTGGAACAGATCTGTCCAAAGCAGCTTCTGTCACAGTACGTTCCAGAAAAACAGAACCAGTGTCAGCAGAGGGTGAGTTACTCTACTCATAAAAATGTCGCTCAGGTTGCTTTAGAGTATGCGAGCATGAAAATGGGATATCTGGCATTCACTCTTGTCAGTGTGTATATGGGGTAGAAAAGTAAAAGACATCAGACATGGATTTATCAGGTAGAAGAGATGATATTTGTGTCCCAGTTGTGTGTGGCAGGGACAGCTCGGCTAAGCTCACTGACTTTCTGATGGAGCCTGCAGAATGGATATGAATAAAATGATCATTAATTTGCTTGCACCTTAACTGCTGGCAGACATTGGGAGAAACAGGTAGAGTGAAAGAGAGAGTATTGTCTTTATAGCACTGTGTTTCCCTGGAACAAAACTGAATTTATAGCATAGATCTGCAGTTGCCCTGAAATTATGTTATCAGTACGTTAGCCAAGGAAGCTTCATTTTTTCTATGAGAGCTGACGTATCTGATATTTTTAGGGTCTCTTGGTTACTGTGGAAGGGCACCAGTAGCGTGACCTCTAAGGATTTTCTCTGTCCAACACTGCCCCAAAATACCCCAAATCTGATGACTGTCTCTGTAGAACCCTATTTTTATTTCTCAGTCCAAATGAAAACTCGCTTTCCCTATCAGACTTTGGGAATACTTAGGCTGGCCAAAATTTTGCAGTGCTGTTTAAATATGTTGCTTGACTTGCTAGCTGATAAATTAATTTTAAGGAGCAATTATAGCTGCTGGGTGTCAAGGAAATTGGTTGCATTAATGAGAATTTCTCTGTTCAGCCCAACAAATTGATGAGACACTGACAAGAGACAGATAAGGCTTCAGAGATTTTCATATTAAGCAAGCTGAAAGCAAAGTTGTCTTTTTTAATGTTTGTGATACATAATCAGATTTGCTACCAAAATAACAAAGAATTATAGCAACTAGTAATGCAGCATGTACGATTGAAGGAACAATTAATTAACTTATAAGGTACATATATGAAAACAGAATTTTGCTACAGTTACTGAAGAACAGAGAAGTGGTGAGCAAAATAGACAATGTATGTGATGAAAATGTGAAGACACTATTCAGGTGAAGAAATATGATTGGGTCTTACATGATTTTCTGTGTTGTGTATAAAGTAGCAAACTAATGTTTAACTCCTAATCTATTTATACGATTTTTTTAAAAAATAATTTCTGTTAAAGCCTAGGTATGAGTTCTTTTCACTAAATCTTTTCCTAGTTTCAAGTATTTATAGAATTTTGCACACAAAAAATATTAATATGGTTGTATATGAAACACCTATGCACACAATATTTGATTAAGGAAAGAACAAAACCTGTGCAAGAATTGTAGTTCTTCATGATGCACACAGCTGGACAGGGAGGTCAGTTTTTATGCAGGTAAATGTTCCTTGACTCTAATGCAGAGGCTGCATAATGATGAGTAAAAGAAAAAGGCACAGTTGCTTTTAAGTCTGTAAACTTCAACATACTGTGACAAAGAAGGGAAAGAATTGCTGTCATTACAAGCAATAAGTAGAGCATTTTGAAGGGCTTAGAGAGAAACACTTTGGTTAAAAAGAACGCAAAATGATGGAAATAGTCAGAATCTGAGTGAAACAAGGGGACACAAGCAGAAGGAAAAAGTGAAGTCGTACATCTTCCAGTTTAAATTTAAGTCTCATACACACACAAAAAAAAAGTCATTCTAGGTGTTTTCACTTGCACTCAGTCTGCCTGCTTCTTTTGGGGGTGAGACAGTGGTAACTGTGATTTTCAAGCTCAGTGATCTAGCCTAGTGCAAGACACTTTTTTCTTAGGGTACAGCTGAAATTATTCTGGGACAGACGTCTGCTCCTTGAAAGGTAAATACCTAAGTAAAACCTCACGTATATAGTCCAGAGTTGAGCAAAAGGGTTAAATTGCTGTGGACATCAAGTATGTTGTGTGTTGATGAGGCTGTAGCCTGTTACTCCGCAGTTTAAGGGATCTTAAACAATTTTTGATGGTGCTGATGGCATAAAGGGTAAATGGTGATCCAGATATGTAGCTGTGTGTGTGTTGCACTGTATGTTCATTGTTACCAAATTTATTTGCACATGACAAAAATCTAAATTAAATTTTCTCCGGGACAGTGATAGAAACAGCTGCAAACACATTTCACAAACGCATAAGCAAATGTTAACTTATAGTAGTAACTGACCATAAAAGTCTTGTTGCTTCCCAAACAGCTGGAGTTGATTATGTGGGCATCAGCCGTAACCTGGATTTTACACCGGGAGTCAACATGCAAGTGTTTCGCGTGATCATCCTTGATGATTTGGGCCAGCCTATTCTGGAAGGTCCAGAGAAGTTTGAACTAGTTCTCTGCATGCCCACAAATGCAGTGCTTGGAAAGCCTAGCAAAACTACTGTCTTTATCAATGACACTGTCACTGATTGTAAGTGTAAGAGGGAGTGGGGGAGGGTTTTTCCAAGGGTTTTTCCTTTTAGTGTTTTAAGTGTACTTAGAAGGTGGAAGAGGTCTTTTGGCAGTAGCATAAATTACTATGTGTATAAGTGCTGTGATATATCATTCACCCCAACTACATTATAAAGATTAGCAGCTGTGTGCTACACCTGAAGTTTGGAACATAGGGCTATAGTGCAGATTCTTTACTCTGGCTTGTCCTCCTTCTCATTATGTACTTGAAAATACTGTTTTGGACAAGTTAACATAAAAGTGGAACTGTGCCATGAGCCTAAAGTGCATTTGTTTATTCCTGATACATTAAGGCTATTTGTTTGAATGAATATTCGTTTTGAAGGCAGAGAAGTCATAGGGATTAAACTTTTTTCCCCCTAGTAGTTATATGAACACCAAAAATTGTAGGGAGCTAAGTTTTCCAAATAATTATGCAGATTGCTATTGCATGAAGCTGTAACTATATTGTCTCTTCTAAGGGAGCATTGAGGAGGGAGAAAAAAGGTAGGTGTAAAACTTTAAAAGTAAACAACACTCAGCATAGCGCCATTTACACATCCTCCAGCACTTGCTAAATAAACTGAGCTGACTCTCAGCAGTCTCAGGTTTCTGGAAATTCACTGCACTTCAAAGACTTAAAGAAGCTATATTACTTTAGAAGGCTCCTTCTGAAACAGAACTCTGAAGAGCAGTTACAGTTTCACTCTGAAATATTCACTTGTTGAATTCTGTGCAAAGTATGATACATACTTCAGTGGAGATGGAATTGTGGTCGTCACCCCTTTTTGCCCTTGTGGTATTGTGCACCTAATTCCTCTCTGCATCAAAGGTAAAAGACACTGCTTTATAGAAAATAATCCCACAGCTCTGAAGTGGCTCAAATGCTGTTTTTAAAAAAATCACCAAGTCTTAGCTACTGTGAGAGGACTGGTGACAGAATTAGTACTAATTCGGCAATTAGTTGCTGTAGACCGGGAACGTATTTGAATTCATCTAGATTCAAAATCTGTGTTTAAAAAGCATGTGCACCTTCTTCAGTTTATTGTAAAAGGTTAGCAAATAAAATGCTAAATTAAAGAAAATGACTTTTTAATTGAGGAATGTGGTTAATATTTTCTGCCCATGTGTGAGGGTCCTTTTCAACTTGTGTAACACATTCTGTTGTCAGTACCCAACGTCCAGTTCAAAGAACCAATGTATGTGGCAAATGAAAAAGATGAGCAGCTGGTGGCCCTCATTTATCGAAGCGGTGACATTAACCATAAATCCACAGTGCGTTGCTATACTCGCCAGGGTTCTGCCCAAGTTATGATGGACTACAAGGAGAGGCCAAATACAGATGATTCTGTAGTGGTGTTTCTCCCAGGTAAGCTTTTCCCGTCAGAATTAGAAAATAATGTTTTACTTTTGTCTGACAAGTAATCTGACGATAAATAAGAACTAGACCTCCAGGGCACTCTGGGAGTTGTTATGCCAGTTGAGCTTCTGTGGATGAATTAACCGGCATAGGACTATTTAACAAATACTTAACAGCAGCATTTTCAAAGGGTTTTATGGTTGAAGTTGGACAATAAAAAATTCAGTAATACTGAACGTTCTCTGCTGCACTTTTGAGCATAGCACTTGTTCATGACAATAAGCAGGAATAATACTAATTCAGTGCCTTCAGCAGAGGAGAATCAAAGCAGCAGGTTCCTTGCTATACAGCACCCTGCTGAATGCTGCAAGGGATGATGCTTAGTTCCCATTGTGGCAGAGTTGTAGGATTTTTCTTTAGTAGAGATTGACTCAAACACAACAAAAAAGAAATGAAGTGTGCCAGTCAGCGCTAGCCTCTGCTTTCATGTTCTTGAGACTGTCTTTTCTATGGCAGTCCTGAAAAAGTGTGGGGGTTTTGTTTTGTTTTTGTCCCAGTCTTTTGTACTCCTATGAAGATAACGTCTTGCCCTTGCTTCATACCTTTCTGCAGGAGAAACTGAGAAGCCCTGTGTGGTGACTCTGGAAGATGATATAATTTATGAGGAGGAGGAGGAATTCAGATTGGTGCTTGGAACACCAAAAAGTGATTCCATGTTTGGTGCTTCCATTGGGGATCAGAAAGAGACTGTGATCAAGATTAAGGATGAAGAAGACAGTGAGTTTTATGTTAATTGTTGATTATATATGTAGCTGCAAACAGGAAAATGGGACTAATTCTATTCAGCGTTTGGTTCAATAGTTTTCAAAGTACCAAGTATCAAGTTTTTCAAAAAACTGTCAAGTCTTTTATTTTTATTTTTGAATTTACACCCTTTTAATCTATTCTGAATGCATCACTGGCTCTGCCTTTTGTGGGATAATGGGAAGAGGAATTCTTGTGTTGATTTCTACTCTGTTTACTGCCCTATATGTGTTGCTTTCATAAGAGTATCATAAATTTGACTAAGTTGAAAGAATCATGGATGCCTTGGGTCAAATTCACAAAAAAAACCCAAACAAAACTCCCAAACATAATTGATAATGCTGTAAAGTGGACTTTTTACAAGTCTTGGAGTGTCATTTAAGAAAATTAGATTTAATCCATGCCTTTGACAAGGCATTAGAATAAATAACTTATAAAAGTAACTGTTTTCTTCAAAAGCTAAATGTATTTTATCTCTAAATATTTCACTCTAGACTCCACTAAAGCAAACACCAGGGGACCATGTATTCTCCTTTTAATAATAGCTACAAACTTCTGTCTGAATTCCAGTTCCCAGAATATTTCACTTTGATCATTCCAGACAGCAGTCAATAAACCAAATAAATTAATAGCCAGACAATTACTTTAAATGTTCAGGTTTGTTATGACCTTCTCATTTTTTTTAGAATATCTACTCTCAGATAAGCTATTTGCACTTGGTCTAGTTGATGCGAACAAATTTTTTTTTTTTCTTGATGTTCAGGTTTTTATTGTGTTTTTTTTTTTTTTTCTTGTCTAGAACCAGTGATTAAATTCTCTGAAATAAAACACAGCGTTCAGGAGCCTCAGGAACCTGGAGGAATTGCACTAGTAAGAATCCATGTTCTACGCCTCGGTGATAGCTCCAAAGTATCTGTTGTCAGAGTGCACACCAAGGATGGCTCAGCCACCTCAGGGGAAGACTACAATCCGGTGTCAGAAGGTGAGAGGATGGGAAGTAATAGTTTGGAAAGTGCCTTCCTGCAAATGGAATGCTGGACAGGGAGATGAATTCTTGTTTTGATAACCAAATGTTAAAGTACTGTACTTTAGACTAGGAGTTCCTGCTTCACTTTTTGTGTTTTGGAATGGGAGATTTGAGTGTTGTCTATTTTTGTTTTTCTGCAAGTAAATTGTGGGACCGTTAAGGGACTGTATTAGCATTGGATTGGAGGTGAGATCCTGTTTGCTCTGGGTTACTTTGATTTTCCTAAGCTGGAATGCAAACTCAGGATTTCTTCATAAGAATGAAAGTGTTTGAGCAGAATTTGGTTCTTGAGCTTTTCCTTCAGGTCCCTGAGGTGGCAGAGGGTTAGGATGTTGCTATGATAGAAATCTTGATACAGGAATATGCTCAAATTCCTGGTTCTGCTATTTTAAGGCAATTGTCTAGATTTATTGAGCTTTCATCATCCTGCAGCATAGAAGAGAGATATGCTCTAAGCACTTACAGTAAGGAGTTGCCAGTGGTGGGATACTTTTCCTAGAAAAGCCCACTCCTGGGAGCTGGCACCCTGGTCCCTGTCTCCCAGGAAAGAGTCCAAGCCTCAAGGTTACAGACCCATGTTCTCTTTCTGTGACCCACTGTGTTTGGATTTTGTTTTCCTCATAATGACATGGTTTTGACAGAGTGTCACCCTCATGGGAACAGTTATAGCCTGGTGGTAATGCAGACTCCCTAGAGGAGTAACTCTTCTGCAGTGTCTCCTGGGGAGGTATGACCTTGAATACAGTTAGAGTAAAATGAACATATAAGGTCTGTCATTTCTTGAGTATTCATGCTATTGACTAAGGGCTAGTGTCAGAAAAATGGGTACCACTTCATTCTGACTTCTAGCAAGAAATAACAATCCCTACTTGGTTTCTGGAGGAAGGACCACAGATGCCTATTTCTAATAGACCATTCTTGTCTTGTCATTTCATGTAGATGAACATGTCTCCTAAAGACCTAATGCCAAGCATGTTGACTTTTCAGTTCAAAGTGCAGGTTTTTTGGATCCTGCTATATTAAATATGCATTGCAAATGAAGCCTGAGGCAGTAACTGTACTCATATAATAATGTACCTGGGACCATTCCTTGGCATGCAGACCCGCTCTGTTGAACTTTCTTTGCCATTGAAGCAGGATCTCGGCATGAAAACTGCCTCCCTGGCCCACATTAATTCTGTGTTCAGGAACTGTTTGGAAGAAAGCTAGTTGGCTTGGTGCAAAATCATATCAGGATATTATGTTTTTATATTATTTTAAGTCTTCCAACAACTTATCAATATCAATTCGTATTTATTTTTTCTGTCCAGTGAAAGTGGGTTAGTTTTATTTGGTCGAGTTGAAGAACAGATACTAACAGCTCAGTCTACTAGTACATTTTACTTTGAGCAAAAACATGTTATTGCAACAGAATATGATACTTTAACAAAGTACTTGTCAAAGAAAACAATTGTTTGGCTCTTGATTTTGCATTAATTTGTTGGTTGTTTGTTTTTAATCAGATATTGAATTCAGAGAAGGAGAAACTGAGCATTTTGTTGAAGTAGAGATTCTGTATGATGGCATAAGAGAAATGAGAGAAGCATTTACTGTCCATCTGAAAGCTGATGAGAACATGGTAGCAGAGACACAGGTAACCACTGTTGATAACAAAAGTTGCCATTTGTAATTATATTTTTTTTATTTGTATAAAAACATCTAAAAAACCATGTACACACAGTGTGCATAACAGCTCTGTGGCTAGTTTGGTGCATACCTGTCTAAATACTGGTATAAATTAGCTATAAATCCACACACACTGAACAAAGTCTAGAAGCATTGAATGACAAATTTTATCTGTGAGCCACTATATGCTTCACAGAGAGTTTGGCAGTGGAGAGCTCTCATTCTTTCCAAGTTATTGGTATACACCTTAGGAAAGTCTAGTGCACTAACTGGCTTTTTGAAACCTCTTCTAACTTTTCCCATTACATCAAAAGATTTAAAAATATTTAAAAAGAAAGCAAGAAGCTGTGATTGGCAGGTTTGTTTTTTTTTTTATATTAATAGTGTCTCTGTCTGCCAGAGACCCAGTACAAAGGAGAAGACTGCATTGGTCCCTCTCTAAACATGTGTGGAGAGATGTGGCAGCAGCAGCTGCAGTCATGCTGTGGTGCTCTGATCAGTGCTCTGCATCACTTCATGTGCCCAAGCACAGCTCCACAAGGCCTTCTCACACATCCCATGGTAGGAGATCTGTGGGCAGGGAGGAAGGCGTGAATGGGGGCGGATGGGCTTGGATTTGTCTCCCATTTCTTCCTTTATTTTGGTGAAGCAGAGGAGAACACAGCAAGTGTTAGAGCTACTACAGTTCTGAAGAGCACTGCCTGCCATTTTGGGCTATGTTTAAGATCTAATTTGACTCAAACATAAGGAACTTCTTACTTCAATACTTACTTCAATACTATATACTGTAAATTACTACCTGCAGAGGAACTATGGCCCTGGGATCCACTACATCATGTATATTATACCTTGATGAATTTGTAGGCCACTATTTTAAAAACAGAGGCTCTAAAGTTAATACACAGTCTTTATACTTAAGTTGGTAAAAACCTAAACTGGCTGTCACGTGAGACCAAATTGATGAGTAGACTGAAGCTACTTACATGGTTTCTGGAATTAGTTTAGGAGAGTCTGGTGGTTTGGTTTTGTATTTTATGCTTGTGGCAAGGTTTTGGTGGCGTGGATGAGACAGGAGTGAAGTTGAGCACGGGAAAATGAAGAGGAAAGGTGGTGTTTTAATGTTTGTCTTTGTTTCTTACTACGCAAATCTACTTTAATTGGCAATAAATTAAATTAATTTTCCTCGAGTCCAGGTGTGTTTTGCCCATTAGAATAATTGGTAAGCAATCTCTTTAATTTTAGCTGGACCCACGAGCTTTCTCATCCTATTTACTCGTCCTGCCATGCTGAAGATGCTGGGGAGTGAGTGAGTAATCGGGTGGGTGTTTGACTATTTGCCAAGGCTAACTTCTTTTATTTTAAGAAAAATTGGAATATTTTTATCCCCATTTTCCTAGTGTTTGGGGAAATAATTCTTCCTTAGTTTTTAGCTAGTTGCTGGGAAACAGGTTTTAAGTGGAAAACCTCTAAAAATCACGGGGGAAGTGAATCTTCTTTAATACAAATTACCATTTTATCAAAGAATCCTGGGTAAAACCAGAATGAGCTTGGTAGCAGAAATTAAGTTGCAGGCACTACTTCTCTTTCTCTCTCTGTTCCTTATTTTCAGCAGTATACGTAACCTTCTCTCTCACTCAACACAGATGAGTAAAGCCATTGTGTACATTGAAGAAATGGACAGTGTTGCAGACGTGACATTTCCTGCTGTGCCCCAGGTTGTCTCACTTCTCATGTATGATGATACTGCTAAAAGCAAAGAGAATCCATACCCTCCAACTGGCTATCCTGTTGTCTGTGTAACGGTAAGGCTTGTTTCTGCATGCTTTTGTCCAAATTATTCCATGCTCTGGACCATGTTAGAAAATTGAAAAAGTATTTGATTGTGGAAAATTAAAACTAAAAGCAGCAGGCTGCTGCTGCTGCGTCAGAGGCACTTGCCATACGTCTTTCTGCTGACTTAGCTCAGAGAACGAGAGCTTCCAAGAGGGGGTCACTAACACCCCTAACCTGTGACAGCTCTTTCTGCAGTGAGTGTTTCTTACTGACCTAAATAGGTCTTTGGTACTGGGCCGTGCTGTCAAACTAATAACCAGTTCCAGGGGATGACTGGGACACATGGAATTAGGGCCAGAAAAATAGAGATTTCTAAACCTGAAGCTGGGCAGGCAGGAAGGTGAGTAGGAGGTAAGCGCTGCCCAAAATAGGTCTGTGGCTGGCCATACAGAGCTTTCCAGAAACAGTTCGCATCCTGGGCTTTGTGAGCAGAGCTGTGCCATGAGCAGCTGAGCAGCAGATTTTACCAAAGTTGACTGAACAGCCTCTGGTATCAGCCATCTGTCCCATCTGCAGGAGACTGCTCTCACAGACAGAGCTGGCAGAGGGACATGTACTAGTGTGCCTGCTGCTTCTGTGTAAAGTCAGGTGTTTTAAGCTGTTGATCAAGGATAATTCTGAGGGAAAGAAAGAAAAAAAAAAAAAAAAGCTGAGTTTTGCACTAGCAAAAAGCACACATGCATCTTCACGCCTGCTTGCTTCTGTTGTGGGAGCAGCAACAGACGGCTGGGAAGGGTGCAGTTGTAACTTGGCTGCTCTTTGCCAGGGATGTATGAATTCAGACCATTCATTTTATGTTTCTAACAATTTCTAATCTATTAGAGTGGTTTTACACTGGGATTTTTCAAGCTAGGGTGTCTGAATTAGGGAGAACTGTCTTTGATGTCGTCAAATAAGAGTTGAGTTTTTGTAGTTAACACTAGCATTTTCCAGGTTTGCATGGTCAGAGGTGACACATGAATTGTAACAGCAACTCACTGCCATCTGGGGTTTGTTTTTTTGCTTGTTTATTCTTGTTTTCAATTAAAAAAAAACAAACATGGCATTGATTCATGTTCCCTCAATTAAGGGGAAAATAGTGTGCCTGCCTGACAGTCTTATTTTGCTGATAGAGTTTTAGTAATAAGCACAGTACTGTTAGAATTATGCTTAACAGTTTTCTTGCCTGGAGCAAGAAAGATAACCTGGAGTAAGAATAGATAACCCCCTTTATTTTGTGTAAATACCAACCTGTAGGCATGCAATCCCAAGTATTCAGACTACGACAAAACCGGATCCATCTGCGCCATGGAAAAAATCAATGATACTCTGACCCTGTACCGCTGGCTTGTCAGTGCTCCAAGTGGGAGTGATGGTGTCACCAGCCCGATGAGGGAAGTGGACTCCAACACTTTTTTTACCAGCACCAAATCCATCTCCCTGGATTCTATATACTTCCAGGCAGGCTCCAGGCTTCAGTGTGCAGCTCGAGCTGTGAATGCCAATGGTGATGCAGGTCTGGAGCTGCTAAGTCCAATTTATACAGTGGATAGAGAGGAAGGTAAGTTGTTAATGATGGGAATTTGATAGCCTTTCTTGGGGAAAGATGAGGTAGTGTTTGCAGGTGACGGTGGTCTGCTATAGGGTGTTTTGTTTTAGAGTATGTGCTTGTATATTAGTCTTTTTTTCATACCCACATAGGACTTGCCAGTGAAAGGCAAAAGCATCTTGTAATCATCTCATCAAATCTGGTATTTCAAGAGTTTTCTCCAGTCATAGGTCATGTGTAAAGATTGGTGGGTGTAAGGTGATAACCAGTTTTTATACCTAATTTGAGTAGTGAGTAGAGCAGAATTTGACTCCCCCAGGCTTGGGTCCTTTGCCTTTCTCAATATACGTATTTCAAATACACCTTTATTTCCATGTGGTTTTAGTTTAAACAACACCGCTACTGACACTGAAAGCAGATTGTAAGTGTATTGAATTTGATGTTGTCTAAAGACCTGCAGACTAAAGACAGTTTAAAAAAAAAAAAAAGACAGCTGGAAAAGGGTGGGGGCATGAAATCCATATGGAAATTCAGATATTGCAACACTGCATGCATAACTCTGCTGAGAACTTAGGATGTGCCTCAGAAGGTAAGGGGACATCCTAATTCTAAGTTTAGCCCACATCCTCCAGGTTTCTTAACTGTGATCCGTATCTAGTTAGTGACTAGAACAGTTACTTGGGAGTTGCTTTGAACTCATATTCTGCCCAAATTAAAGCAGAAGTCTGACTTTACTGCATCTCAGGATTCAAGGGGCCAAAATTTTGGGTGCTAGGGGGTGACTATTCTCCGTCTCTTTAGACTAAAATGTTTCATTTAGGCTCTTTAATTAAATATTCACTGGGTGAGAGAAGCACTAGCTCACTGACTATGCTGTGCTTCCTCAGCTCTCTTTTGTGTGCAGTTCAGTTCCTCTGCTACATCTCCTCTGCTATATGGAGTCCTTCACCTCCATCTCCTCCAGCTGCAGTGCAAAACCCCTGGGTAGGATTGAACTATGTGGGAAGAACTGGAAAAGTTCTGTGTCACCAGGGTATGAGGGATGGTCCTGTTGTAGTCACAGCAGCCTGTCGACAAGACAAGACAAGGCTTGTGGATAGAGGCAGTATTTTTTGTTAAGATCACAAGCTGGGGAAGGAAGGGAAGCTTTTGGACACCCAATCCAGACTGAAATCCGTCAAAGTTTTAGGCAGTTGTGTTCATGCTCAGTGGCTGAAAAGTAGCTCCCTTGAGACTTTCCTTCATTAGGAAGTTAGGCAATAGCCTGTGAAGTTTTCAAAGTTCCCTGAGGCTCCTAAGTATTAGATTTATAGGGCTAAAGTGGTGATTATGCATTATAATCTGTGGATTTACCACTATGCTCCTAAAGTGCCGGTTCTTTGTGTAATTTAGTCAGAAATGACCTTTGGCTCAGTCATACACAGAAAGAGAAAACCTGAAATACCAGTGTAAGTGATGGACCGCACAGCAGCACGGCACAGACTCCCCCTATGTATTTTAGTTAGCTGTTGTCTGCAAGATATTGGCTCCCCTCAGGCAGCCTGGGTTTTGCAGCAAGAGCTCAGGTGTGGTTGCGAACCACACTGTCCTTCACCTCAGCAAGCGATTGCTGCCAAGGTAAATGCTGGTGTAAAGTTGCCATTTCCCCATTTCTAGGGAGGAAGAGCAAATCCTTATCAGGAAGAGGTTGGCTTCCTCAACCGCTGCTTGGCACTGATAGGTTTCCATACTGCTACCCTTGCCTTTCTGGAAAAAGACCTCTTGACTCTAGGGGTTAGACCAGGCAGCGTGTGAGGAACTCCCTAATTAGCGTCTTGATGTTTCTGTATTTTTCTGACCTAGCTTTACAGACAGACATCTCCAAGCTGCTTAACACAGATATGACACAGTTTAGCAGGCATCTCACAATCTGTCTTTTCCCTTTGCTCAGGTCTTTGCCAGCCTCGCATCCCAGGAACAGTAGGAGCAGAACCTTTCTCAGCTAAAATTCGCTACACGGGTCCAGGGGATCCTGACCATCCTAATCTGGTCCGAATAACAGTCACAATGCCCCATATGGATGGTAAGCATCAAGTGGTGAGAGTAAACATTTTCCCAACAGAGAGTAAACAGTTTCCCAACTCCAGCTCTAAAAATATGCTCACGAGCAGTTAATGAATACTTCATTTGCTCTTTTCCTTTCAGGCTGTTAATGGGTCATGTGACATTTATGTTTCAGGAATGTTGCCAGTTATCTCCACACGCCCTTTATCCAACTTTGAGCTAACACTTAGCCCAGATGGCACTCGTGTGGGACACCACAAGTGCTCCAACCTACTGGACTATAATGAGATCCAGACCAAACATGGGTTTATTACAGAGGAAACTAAGAACCCCAAAGTGATTGGAGAAATGTCACCTTACCAGTACAGCAGTGCTCTGCGGTCTGCCAAAACCTTGCGTTTCTACCAGAATCTCAACCTTGAGGCTTGCCTTTGGGAGTTCAACAGTTACTACGATATGTCTGAGCTGCTAACAGAATGCAGTGGCTCCATTGGCACAGATGGGCAGGTATGTGGCACTGAAGTGCCTTTCTCTCTCAACGGTAAGCTTTGGAAGCGCGAGTCCAACAGAAACCGTCACTAAGGATTGCATGAGAAAGGATTGAGTCACTGTGCAGGCAGTTTGATATGTGTTCCCTTAGCACAAATAGTTTTAGAAGTACAGATTTGTTCCTTTGAACTGTATTTCTGTGTACAGGCATGATTCATCTTTGCGGTAATTGAGCGCAGCTTATTACATTGCGCTTGCTCCTAATCTGGATTTTAGAACCTATGTTTTTTGACTCAAAGGGCTCTTCCAAGCTGTGTATATGCTTGTGCTGTCATCCAAAGCTCATGTAGCAGCATATTCAAAGAAGAGGCTACAATTTTATTGCCTTATAGAAGTAAACCGTGTGTGTAAAGTATATTATTGCCATAATATTGCCATATTGTTATTGCTAGTTACTACTGGAAGTCTGTTCTAAGGCTACATTAAAAAAAATGCTTTTTTACAAAAAAACCCCAAAACAATACACTTTTATAATTGGAAGCTCTAATTTAGGTTTACAGCATTTGGACTTGAGATTTTATAAATAGAAGCTTGGTTGATAAGGAACAAACACATAATTTTCCTGAGTAAAACAGGCCATCGTTCCAGGTCTTTGATATGAATTACATCAATGTCGATCACAGAGCAGGCACGGTGGCTCCCCTGTGCAGTGTCTGACAGCACATTGCGTTTACTTGGAAAATAACCCAAAGCACAAGTGCCCTACAGCAATTGAACTTACAATAGAGGAAATTCCAGGGGGGTTTAGAGCCCCTCTGCTGACTCCACCATGAATCAGCCTTGGCTCAGCAGCTTGATGCTTTCCCATTCCATAGGTGCTCAACTGTTACCTTCTCAATTGATGCTCAGTGGCCAAATAAGATTTATTTATCTAATTCATTATCTGCTTGGCTGCCCATTCCGGTTGCTTGTTGGTTGCTTGGTAGAGAGAGACCTTCTTAACTCAGTTTATAATTTTAAATTGCAGTGTTTCAGGGTGCCATAATCCATCGAGTTCAATCTATTGTAAAGGTAGGTGTTACTTACAGGACTCATGTCTAAATTTGTGTTTAATTTCTGAATGCCTAAGGAATCTGGTGTTTCTGATCTGGAATTTTAATTTAGGCCACCTTAAATTTCTATGGAGTTTCTTTTGAAGGCTTTTTTTTTAATTCCAAGATAAAACAAAATCACAGAGGGTCTTCATTTTCGGAGGTATGAACCCTGTTATGTCAAACTGGCAAAGATTTGAGGACACTATCAAGTGAGGTGGTTTGCAGCACCTGAAATAATAGTGGTGTCAGTAACAGATGAAAAATGTTCCCGTGCAGGTTTTTTTTCTTAGGTTTAAAGAGTGCGGTTGATGAGAATGCAAGGTTGGCAGTGAAAGTAATTTTGTTTCAGGTTGCATGCAGTAACCTGGTGCCTCATTGTTTTTCAGGTCTTAAATCTGGTGCAGTCGTATGTAACTCTACGAGTGCCTCTCTATGTCTCCTATGTCTTCCACTCCCCAGCTGCCATTGGTGGCTGGCAACATTTTGATTTGCAGTCTGAACTGAGACTCACCTTTGTGTACGACACAGCTATCCTGTGGAAAGATGGGATAGGCAGCCCTCCTGAAGCAGAGCTCCAAGGTGAGCTGTTTCAGATGCCGTCGTGTCTAAACTCCATCCTATTCAATATTCTTATGATGGGGGATGTGTGGTCAGTAACTCGATGCTTTTTAGCCTTGGGAATCTCAAAAGCAGTAATAGCATGCTGACTCCCTCAGTTAAAACACCCACCCAAAGGACTAAACCAGATGTTGTGAATCTTCCTTCAACTGCATGCTGCTTTTAATCTATAAAAAATGAGACAAATTAATGCACAGACCAACTATAAAGCAGATGTTCTTATGGAGAGATGGACTCCAGTGCTGAATTGGTACGCAGTTACAGGGCAACAGAAGCACTTACATAGCCCTGTGCAGGGGAAGTGCCTGCGAAAGGGACCTCAGTGGAGCGAGCAGCCTTGGTGTCCATGTGACAAAAAGTCCCAGACCCCTTCTTTCTCCTCCCTGCGCTCTGTTATAGCAGCATATGTGAGTCTGGTCTTATGTCAGGAAAAGGGAAAAAAAATCTGCCATAACGGATTGAACCATTAGCAGGTGTAAATGAGTGGATTTCTTCTGCAGTTGATGGGTTTGGAGATCTGTCTCAAAACAGTCAATGTGACAGGGTTTAATATCTATGAAGAGCACCAGGGTTTAGGTGAAGCGTTTCAGATCTCCAGATGCAGAAAATATATGAGGAGCCTTCCTTTAAAAACGCACTCGGGAAATGTTGCTGGTAAAGTCATTGGCTTTTTCCTCCCTAGGCTCCCTCTATCCCACGAGTATGCGGATCAATGATGAAGGGCGACTAGTGGTGAACTTCCGAACAGAGATTCGGTTCCAGGGCCAGCTAGTGATGTCCCACCCAGGTGCGTACCCAGCCTGTCCACCTGTGATAGCCAGAGTATCTGTCGTGCTGTCTGCCTTGCAGGGGAGAAAGGTATCTCAGTAACGGGTCTGTCTCAGTGTAGAAGGGGGATAAGTAACTGAGGCATTTCCTTTCCTGGGGTGTAAGTCAATTTCATTCCATTCTCTTGCTTCTTTGCTTTTGTGTGCTGATTTTATACCATGCCAGGCATCAGTATTAATTCTGGCAAATTATAATTTGCCTTTTATTCTTTCAGGAACGTCCCTGGTGTCAATGGTGATGTCTGCTGACCACCCTGGCCTCACGTTTACGCTCACTCTGTTACGAAGCGAGCCGACCTTCCACCAGCCTGTGCAGCAGTGGAGTTTTATCTCCGACTATGCTGTGAGTTTGCATTCAGACTTGAACTTAGGGAAGCAAAGGGAATGTCAGTTTTTAACATGCTCTCCATGCAGTTGTCAGCACTATAAAATCAGTAAGCATCAACTCATTTGGATGTAATCATGTATTTTCATCACCTAATGAACAGTCAGAAGTCCCTGGTGTCCCTGGAGCTTGAGTCCAGAGGCTTGAACCCGTGTTCCTGCAAGCGCTAGCTGGCGCCGTTCATTGAGCAGGCCCATACTGGGGCTGTGGCCTGGCTTGAAGAATTCGTCTTACCGTTATCTCCTTGGCATTGCCAGGAAACTGTGATCCAGAAGTTGCTGCTGCTGTTCTGAGAAGCTGGATTGTTCCCCACATGTGGCAAAGCTGCTTAGCTCCTGCTGAGCTCAGGAGTCAGTGGGAACTACTGTGGCCCCAAAGCCTGTGCCTCTAATAGCTCAGAAAAGGCTTGCTTAAAAGTGTCTTGCTTCTCTGAGAGGGACACAGCCCAGTTACTCAGGTCTTGCTGCACTGGCAGGAAAGGAGCCATTTGCATTCACTAAAACTCCAGCCAAAATCATCTCTTCAGAGATTTAGTATGTTAGATTTGGACATTGACGTGTTTGATTCCCACCACCACCGCGGCAAGGTCAGTCCCTCAAAGGCCTGATAGCAGGTGTTCTGCGTGAGTCCTCGTTTCACAGAAAAGCAGAGGAGAGACAGCATGTGTCAGTGCCTTCCCTATGCTGCTGAAGCGTGTTGACGGTGTTGCTGCACACACTTCCTGCATGAGGTAAAGCACTATGATCATGAACAGCAATGTCCAAGTTTGTGAAAGTGTTTAGGATGCTGCTGGGAATTCAGCTTGGCCTCAGGGGCAATGTGAGCTGAAACAGTCATTGTTCAGAGACTGGAGGAACACTCATTTCTCTCATCTTTTCCCAGGTACGAGATTACTCAGGTACTTACACTGTGAAATTCATCCCGTGCACGGCTGCGCCTGGTCAGCAATATGCCCTTCCTGTCATCTGCAACCCACGGGACCCAATTGCATTTGATATGGACATCAGGTTCCAACAGGTACACCATTTTGCTTAGGACTTATACATTTTTCTGTGAAGCCTCATGGGCAAAACCAGCCAAAAGCAAATTCAGGCTGAAAGGCTGGTGTTCTGTAACCACTGAAAGAGAGGTTCTGGCATAGGCCATCCAGTGCCAGTTGTCAAGAGAAAATCGTGGAGTATTTCAGATGCCTTCAGAAGGAGTTTTACAGGGCTTGTAGATTGCTCTAGATCTCATCTTCTCAGGTGAAATAAAATCAAACTAAATTTTTTTCCCCAGTAATTAAAATCTTATTTTTCCATTTATTTACCTCATAGCCCAGCCTATTCACAAGTACTTTGCTGCTTTGTCTCAGGAGGGCGGGGGCCGAAGGGGGAAGGAATTTTAGTTCTAAGCAAGATTGTTTTCAAAAGTAACTTGTAGTCCTGAGGTTGATTTTTTTAAAACTGAGATTCAATGTAATAGAATTGTATCAAGTAGTGGGAAACACTTAATTCAGAGTTAGTGTGACATTGTGATAAGTTTCCTGTATATGCTAAAGAAAAAAAAAAAAGCAGTCCATCTAGTAGCAGTATCTTACTATTGTGGACTGTTACAAAGACCACGTTTTCTCTTGCAGTTAGCTTGAGGAATGACTTGGAGACTAATGCATTTGGAGACCAAGGGCTCCGAGTCTGACACTGAACTTCCAGTGAACACACCAAACTTTTTAAAACCTCTTAATGTAACACTGCATCCTTCAGTCAATACATAAAAAATGACCTGATTTTTTTTTTTCCCCCAAAAAAACGTACTGAATGCCTCAGAGGCCTTGTCAGTGTCAGTCAGGGCTGTTGAGCCCTTTTGACCATTAGAACTGCTCTTTAGCCTTCTGCTTTGTTATCTGGTTGCTTGGCGTGTGTGACAAGTGTGGAGACAACTGTAGTACGTGCAAATTAACTGAATGTTTCTGTCTTGTTTGCTCAAACAATTGGTGTTGAATTTGATTTAAAGATCCAGCTTCAGCAATAATCTTTCTGCTGCCACCGTGTAGCGCAGGACATGAATGCTACACAAGAAGAGGAAAATGATTTGATGAGGAAGGAAATAACTGGGGTTGTGGTGGCATTTGTGTATTAAGTTAATTTTGCGCTTCTGTGTATATAATCACACCCTTATGACTGTTACCCCTAGATGCTGGGTTTATTGTGGTCAACAAGATTAATAGTGGCGTGAGGCAGTTTAGTTCTTTACCTTAGTTCTGTGTCGGAGAGCCATTCCCCTTCTGTTCCCCTCTACATTTTCCTGCCGTGACACGTGTGGTGGGTCTCGCAGTGCTCCGGACTGCCGGAGCCACAGGGCAGGCGCAGACCCATGGCCTGGTGCCAGCTTCCTCCACCCGCATGTGCTGGGCTCTGTTGGGCTCCTGCGGCCAAGGGGTGTTTGTGGTGAGGAAGGCAGAAAGCTGGTGGCTGGGAGCGACCTACCGCTGCACCAGAGGAGTTAACCTACTGACAGGGCAACTGCCGTGCTGTCTCCAGGCGTGGGCCATTGGCCAGGTTACTTTTCTGGGCAAATTGCAGGCAGCTTCTAGGTCACGAGTGGAACGTGCAGAGTGCAGCCGGGGGTGAGTAGGGGCAGATGAGGTTTCCCCATCCTGTGCTCGTTGGTTCGAATACGCGGATTGGTGTTCAGAGTAGGGGAAGTGAGTTGGTGTTGAGCTAGGTGCTGGTCCTGATCTAGTTTTATTGGCCTCTTGCCCACAGCCTTGTTCTCCGGGCAACTTTTGCAAGTGTCGCTGAAAAGATACGTTCCTGTCCTGTATCTGTGGAAACAGATACCTTTTGCTGTTTTAGTAAGCAACGTTGAAATATAAAGCACTACAGTTGTGTATTTTTAATGGTTCGTGATGAGAAGCACAACAGGAGGTTTATGTATGTATGTATGTATGTATGCGTGTAGGAGTGATTCTTATAAATGCCGTGTACTGCTTCAAGGTTTGATCAGCACATCACTGCTATGGCAATGGTGTACAATCATCGTTGTAAAGCTACAACCAAGACATTTATTTTTATCATTTAATTCCACTATTCCCCACAGGTCAGTGACCCAGTGGCAGCAGAGTTCAGTCTAAACACTCAAATGTTTCTGCTGTCTAAAAAGGAGCTTTGGATATCTGACGGATCAATGGGATTTGGAGAAGGAGCTGACGTAGCCTTTAGCAAAGGTAAAAATTCAATTGTATATTCAACATATTATGAAAGCTAAAATGGAACCACTTTTAACAAGAGCTGAATATGTATTTTACTAGTTTTATAACCCCTACATGGTCTATGTATGTCCACTGCAGAAAAGTACATTACAGAAGCACTAAAATATTATGCCTTTTATTCTGTTTATGGGCTCTGAGAGGAAAAGCATTCCAGAGGTAGGTGCAGAATTTAGGTGCATATATCTGAAACTGCAGTTCTGAAAACTCTTGCTAAGTTACTGCGTAATCACATATTCCCCTCACTCTGGTTGTTTTGCTTTGAACCTGCCCACACTAGAACTTTATGCCCCATTTTGAGGGAGCTAAGTTATTTCAGTGCTTGGGTTATTCTAGTCAGAGATGCAGGAATTGAATACTCGTACACCTGAGGCTCCTTGACTTGGTCATGCAGCTGTTCTCAATTGCAGGCTGGATGCACAACAACTGCAGCTGGTTTCAGCCAAACTGCTCAGACTCATTCTTGATATTTTTTTTTATTTTTTTTTTTTGAGTTCTGGCCCAGGGCAGGTGCTCTCACACACTGTACCCGCTCACTGACTGGAGCCATTACAAGATTCCAAAGGAAACTCCTGGTAATGGCAGTATTGGACCAGAAATAATTTTGGTTTTAATTGATCCCTTATCTGAGTCTCCAGTTTGAAACCCAAATGTCCTGTTAAGAATTTTATTTTACTTGATATAATGTTATAAGGTTGGATAGTTTCTTATACACGAATATGGATTGCCCTCTAGTGAAGACAAGGGAAAAGCTTGCTTAAAAAAAGAGCTGCACTATAAGAACCACATGTCGGTACGAATTGTAACAGAAAATAAGACTAAAGCCCATGATAAATTAGTAGTAACATGGAACATCCTGTCTTCACGTGCAAAGGGAAATACACTTAAAGCTGGATAACTCCTGCCCTGACAATTTTTAAGAGCAATGGTTTGGTAATGACTTGATTTTAATAATTTTAAATTGGCTGGTATAATGTAAAATGTGTTAATCTGCTTTTCTAGGATCTGAAATCTATGGCCGAGTGATGGTGGATCCAGTTCAGAATCTCGGTGACTCCTTCAGCTGCAACATCGAGAAGGTGTTCCTTTGCACTGGTGCCGATGGGTACGTGCCCAAATACAGCCCAGGCAACGCGGAATACGGATGTCTGGCTGACTCGCCCTCCCTCTTGTACAGATTCAAGATCCTGGTACGTAAACGAAGAGTTACGTAGCGTGCATTTTCAGATCCCTGATTTCCATCTAAGTCTGGAAATACTAAACGTACTTCCTTTAGGATAAAGCTCAACCTGAGACACAAGCAAGAGCCTTTGGAAACCTGGAGTTTCACGCTACATTAGCAGCTGATCACGCAGATGCTTTTCCTCTAGTAAAACAGCCTGGTTCTGATGGTTTCAGCCTGTCATCTGCGCCGCTCTTCTTTTTTTGACAGGTATATTACAGAAATTCTTTCATGCTGAAAGATGACTGGGGTGGAAAAGAGAGCATGCAGGTAATCATGGGCACTATGTCAGTCAGCAACAGGCTTCAGCAACACATTTACTTTGTTCCCTCTCCCTGCCAGTGCAGAAACATCGGCAGCATTGCTTTCTAACCCTGAGCTACCCTTCTGCAGCCTTGCTGTTACCGCAAGACGTGTATGCCTGTGACTGGGAGCAGAAGTCACTGGTTTAGCTTACATGGGGACCTTTTTACATAGGAGGAAACTAAGAAATCAGACTTTATTTTCTTGCAATTGGGGGGGAAGTAATTGGTGGTTTGTATAAAATATGAAATAAAAAAAAAGAGAACTATGCATCCTGCTTTAAGTCAGATTAATTCAAATTCCTGACGTCTTTTTTTTGGTCTCTTGAAGTGGGGTGGTTCTTGTGTAAATTAAGGGTAGCGTTTTGTTAGGTAAATGCAGCAGCCTTTCTGCATTAACACTAGAAAGAAACAGGCTCTCTTAGAACATAGCTTATCTGAGCTACTTCAGCAGTCTTCATTAAGAAAAGATTAATCCTATCTCCAAGTGCCTACTTCTGCCGTTGACTTTAATTAGACATATTTGGCAGCAAACTTGGGACATCTGCCCGGATGAATCTGATGCTTGGTGTTTTCCAGTTTGTAGTAAATGTGCATGAGGGTGTTGTTCGGGTTTTATGTGGTTGGTTGGTTGGTTTTTTTTTTAAGGTGGCAGCTGGCCGAGAATGGTACATTCACGCTATTTACATGGTCCGATCGAAGGAAAATGCACACAGGCACAATGGTAAAAGAAGTCTTGAGTACCACCACGTGTTGTCTGCCACTAATGGAAGAGTTAGCACCACAGCCTTAAATCGCAGCAGAAGAGCCAACCCAGACGTCCCAGTCTTCATGCGAGACATCGGAGCAGATAAAAACAGGGGCACGAATATTCAGCATATTGCTCTTGACCGTTCTGACAAAGCTGTCATCATCCAGAAAGACATGGTCCCAGCTGGCACGCTGCATCACAGGCCAGGTCTGGAAATCACAAGTGGGGACTCCGGAAACAGTTTTGTACATGTTACTGGAGGCGTGACAGGACTGCTCTTTCTGGTCTGCACTGTGCTTATAACTCTTTTTTTGTTGAAGCGGAGGAAACGGCCCTCTGCTGGGAAAACCAAAGCGCCCATCAGCCGCTCCGGCAGCAGCGAGGCTATGACCACACGACACAGCAGCAGCGACAGTTCAGAAGTCTAGCCAATTTCTTGGCTGCTCGTTTTTTAACATGTAATTTCACCAAAAAGCAGCCTCTCAAATCTAGCTCTCGGCTGACTCCTTTGCACAGACCATTGGCTGCTGCGGTTCTAATGCTGGATCAATTACTTGTCATGGGCAGCTATTTCTGACAGGGTTGGTGTGCTACATTCATGCGTGAGTGACTTATTTATGGAATTCAAGCTAGTATGCCATGAATGGCAGTTGGTGCTTTTTTCTTTTTTAAAAAAAAAACAACGTAGTTTTTCTTTAATGTTTTGACTATATGCAGCTGTAAACGTGCCTTATATCCACCACGAAAGGTTGGTGCTTAGAAGGATGCTGGTTTTGGTTACATGTAATAGTATCTAGCTTTCATATAACTGGTTTTGGGGATTTTTGGGTTGTTTTTTTTTTATAATTCTTGCTGGGGAAGGAAGAAGGTAGTAGTATTAGAATGGAAGCTAAGTAATAGACGGTAAGTGTTCTTTTAAATGAGTGATACCAAGAGTTTTGTCTCCAATTTTAATGAGGACCTTGGACATATGGACAGCGGTGGGAGACACACAGGTAAGGCTGTAATTGCAATTATGCGTAAGGAGAGCATTATACGTGATCAATGCAATTAGAATTATATTGTAAAGCCACACTAGAAAAATAGTACGTTAATGCTTAGGCATTAAGTGCTTTCAAACATGATTTAAAAAAGATTCCAGTACTTCAGACCAATACTAATGATCACTTTCCCACGTTGTACAGTAATTGCCCATCTTCCTTTGCTTGATACAGATATTATAGCATCCAAATACGGGCAAATACATCTAAAAGGTACCTTATTGTGCCAGATGGCACCAGCGGAACACACTTGTATCATCTAGAGCAAATACTTTCCTTACGTTTTTTTTTACATCCACTTGAAAAAAGAATCTTCTGTAACTAGTATGATGCCAGTAGGGAGATTAGGTTTAGTTCCTTTTGATTTCAGCATCCTGGCACTTAAGAATTGTTCGCAGAAATGAAATGCTGCTCAGCCATTTAATAAATCTTTCCCATCTGCTTCCTCTAAAGGTTTTTATTTAGGGTAGTTGTTAACAAGTGATCGTGGCTTATTGTGGTTTGGGTTTTTGATGGTGTTTAGGGTTTTGTTTTTGTGAAAAGGCGTGCTTTGCAAAGGGATGCTTTTAAAGGAAGGCTTCAGCATTGCAGCGTTTTAGTTTAGGGTACACCAAGTGTAAGCAGTTGGACTGGTGTCTTCTAGGGTTGCCACGACAATGCAACTTGTAAAGCGCTGTCGAATGGCTATTAACTCTGCTGTACATACGAAGTTCTTTTGACTTTTTGAAGAGCAAAGCATGGTTTCGCAACCTGTTTTCAGCTGCTGTCTGCAAATCAGTCACCTGCAACAAAAAACTCAACTTACGTACTTGTAAGAACTGTACTGCTGTACGTGAAATCTACTTGTGTGAATTCTCAGCTTTTTCTTAAGTCCGGTTTTGCTTAATGCTTAAGCTCCATAAAGCTGATTTTTCTAGGGATGCGTTTCTCCCACTTTAAACGCTGATGCCTTTTGATATGTGTTCTTAAAAGGGACAAAACCAAGCAAAGATTACTTGATGCAAACTAAGCATTTGTTCTGTTTTGCTGGGTTTTTTTCTAGTAAATTCCAAAATTACGCTACAGATGATGGTATTGGGAAACACACGATTTCATCTCAGTCATTATGTGCCAGATACATATGAAGGAAAGGCCAGCGTAGGAAATACCCGTGTGTGGTACAGTTTGACTAGCTCAGTGGACAGTGTGGATTGCCTGACAACTCCAATCTTGCACAGGTTGAGTCAGCACCAGTTCTTTTCACAGTAATCAAGGCTGGCTCTGCATTTACCACAGCTGTTTGGGAGAAGTGGGTTGTTTTATGTATCGTTACATTTTCTGTTCTGACTTGTTGCTGTTTGCCAATAAAAACAATTCTACCATTCTTAGGCCATTCTAATTAAGTACAAACCTCAGCGTGACTGACTGACCTTTCTTCTGGCACAGATTTGAAGCAGAAAAATATCATTTTGGGTTCCAATCTGTATCTATGTTGGTCATTAGCTCTTGAGGTAAATACCTGCCCTTTCCACTAACGTCAAAGAACAGAGTGCATTTGTGCTTTAAAAAATGAAGTTCAAGAAAGGTAAGGTCAGAGCCACAGAATCTCCAGAAATAGGGTTTGACTGGTGGTGGTGGCTTGTAAAAATAAAAGAGAACTAACTAGTTCTAACAATCATAACAGAAGTGTTCACAACACCCACAGATGAAAAAAAAAACCACCGGGGGACGACTAAATAAATAGTTATTCAAGTGCAAACATTGATGGAAAAAAAAGTCACGTGAAGCTTTATATTAATAAATGAAGACTATTTATTACTTCAAGTGTTAATGGTAAAAAAAATTCAGCACAGCTGTTGCATTTAAAAAAGTGAAACTACATTAAGTACTATGTTTCTAGTTCAGTAAACAGATGAACCCGATGTCCTTTAATGACATAATAGTTGAGCATTATACAGTACATCTTATGAAGACCCGTAAATTAAAGAACTACTTTTTAAATTTAGTGATTACAAAAATTCTGCATTCACAGCTTTAGCTTCTTTTTTCTTCCACGACCATCAGGAGTACCATCCATTTTGCGCTTCTGTGCCTGTAAGGTAAGTTTTTTAAGAAGTTATTGTGATACAAAAAGATTGTAAGCAAGCACTACATTTTAAGTCAAAGCAGGTAGAGATGATTTACACCTCAGCAGCTTTAAAAGGTGATAAATTGCAAATGTTGTAAAAGGGCAAATAGGCACATCCTCCCCGGGATGGCCATTGGTTTGTATTCTTCCAATTCTGGAAGAGTATGATTTCATAGAGGTAAAAAGTGTACAGAAGCAAATAAGGATGCTGTAAAGCTTCCTATTTATGAAATGGTATTTTTAAATATTCTGTGAACAGTTCTAAGAAACTTATAAACACCAGTCCTAACTTTACTGATTTCTGCCCATCTGCAAAGTAAGTTGTGCTTCTAAGTTTTTGATACGACAGCTCTAGGCAATGACAACTTGAACCAACAAATCTAGGCAAGAAAATGGGGAAAGCTGATATTTCCTTTACAAAACAGGCCTGCGTATTTAGCAATACTTTGAATTCAGTCAGCAAAGAGAGCAGTCAAGCGCGTGTTCTGGTTTCCCAGATCTAGCTCAAGAAGTCCCTTTCATGACGAACCCTCCATACAAGGAAAGTGGTGGCAGGCAGCACAGTCGACACAGGAACATGAGTAAACAGATCTGCAGCACTCTCAAAGTGCGATGAATGGTCTGCGTCGCCTATGTAAACCTCAGTGGTAAATATATAATTTCTTTAGGGATAAAAATTAATCAAAATGCCAAATAAACCTCTGGTTGATTTTACCAGGATAAACCTATAGAGCATACCAACTCAGTGATCCAAACATAACATGTTTATCTGCTCCCAAAACATGTAAGCTACAATTTAGAACCTAAACTCATTTTATCTTCTTTGCCATCCCCAACTGTATGAGCTGAATGAGAGCATGAACTTTTAAGTGGCTCTATAACCCTATGAGGTTTTTTGTTGTTGTTTTTAAATAACTTTAGATGTCGCTTGTCCTAGACAATTAGAAAAGAACCCTGTCTTCAAATGGGCTTTTCCGCAAGAAATGCCTTCTTAAATCTTACCGAAGATGGTTTTGGTCCACGCTTCTTCTTTTCTGCCTTTTCCTTTTCTTCCAGTTCCATGTTTTCTCTTTCAATCAGGGTGATTAAAGTATTGCATCTCCTTTGCAGCTCCTAAATTGCACAACATATTCACTCACTACACTGGGCAGCCACTTAATGTAAAAATCATATTAGAATATTAGAAATGCCTTTAAGTACGTAAGTTTTTTGCTGGATCTTGGCAGAGTGAATTAAATATTTATTTTTTTTTAATAGTTACTGGCTGGCTTCACAGGAATGGATTTGATCACAGATGTTTGCTTTTTAAAACCTGTTTGTATTTAACTCAAATTCATGTTGGTTTTGAAAATGGTACCTTGGAATTTTTAATTTCTCCTCCCATAAGACTTTTTAGTTTACTGCATTGGCCATCCACTACGGTTGTTGGAAAGTCTATAAAAATTTAATGTATTGTAGACATGCACATACGTCAGTATTTTAGAAGCTACTCCAGTAGCCTGGTGTAGGTCAAGGGTGTTGTCACAGGCACTCGTGAACAAAAAGCCAAACAGATTAATACATACCATTGCCGTTCTGGACTTGAGAAACCAGTCAAATCTGAATTGCGGGGAGTTTCGGATACACTGTCTTAATTCATCATAGACGTTTTCTTTATCAAATCCGAGTTTGTGAAGCATACAGATTAGAAAGCGATCCTCCTCTTCAGTGTAATTCTTCCCTTTATTGGTACCATACGATATTCTTAGCTGGTGGAAAGGGGCTTTGTATCTGCCAATCTAAACAAAACAAATAAGACCATATAAAACTAAGAAATAGTTCAGAATCAGCATGGAACTGTTTTTATATGAAAGCAATGCATCACATGAAGACAGGCAGATGAACAACGCAAAGTTAGAAAACTAGATCTTTTATGATCTCTGGTGCTAAAGAAGGAAGCGTGGGTTCTAGATGGTGCGTTTACCAACTCCATCTAAACTGGTAAATTCTGGTTTAGACAACAGACAGCTTTGTCTGTGATCTTTCGATTAACAGCAGACTTCTGACGTGACGCTGCATTTGAAAACAGTCAGGATCTGCTAGGCTTCAAATGGCAACGATCTTTTTAACATACAGGAATGGTCAAACCCAGAGTAACGAGGTACATGAGACTGTAGCACATGGTGCAGCTGCATTCTGGTTAACTGAGTCAGACACCGTTCTTCCCCTGACTTCCCCAGAAGAGATAACTAACTAGTCAAACCTGAGGTAGGGGGAAAATTCTGATACGTTGTCTTAATTTACTACAAATCCATTCATTACCAAGCTCTGGTTGGTGAAACATAGATGAGGACAAAAGTCTCCTCTGCTTGGTAAGTCTTCCCTTTTTAAGTGCTCTAAATGTATACATCACATTTTCAGTTACATGGATCCAAAAGAAATTCTGCGTCTTCAAGAAGCATGTAGTTAGCGGGAGAGTGTTATACGGCACTATGAACTCTTTGTCCTGTGATAAAGATGATTGTTACAAACAACAGGTTGGGCCATACCTAAAGGGACCATCACAGCTGTCAGCCAGGACAGCACTTCCATAGAATGGAAAAGCTACAGGAAGCAACTGCTGAGGGATATGCAAAAGAGGGAAATACCATGCCGAACATGTTGTCTTCATCCATTAGTAACACTGGCTAGACAGCGAGTCCTGCATCTCACCTCACCCGCACAGGGAATAAAAGAAGCAAGAAACACAGCAAAGATACCTTTGTATCAAGTGCTTTTTTTATGCTGATTCGTCTCTGAATTCTGGCTTCTCCTCTTTCTATCTGAGCCATGATCTTCTCTATGTCTTGGAGTTCATTGCATCTTTCCCAGAACACAGCTAAGAAACGAACAATTGGTTAGTTTCTTATCATGCATTTTAAAAGTTAGGGGGTTTGTACATTAACAAAAAGATGTTACTTACTTTTATCAGAACTTACTGCTGTATAAAAATAGGCATGCCTTTACCTGATAAGGAACCTTCTCTTCCCGATATTGTGTGTTGCAGTATTACAAATGCTATTTTGAAGGGGGTAGATAGAGGAGCCCTCAGTTTAAATGAGGTGCCATACAGGCCAGAAAGTTTGTTGTTAGCCAAGCTCCTTCTCAAAGAAAAAAGCTTCTTAACATGGAAACCGATATAACGGCAATACATTTTTACAGACGGAAGCGGGAGGGTAACTGCACAGCAAAATCAAGAGCAAGCGTCTAAAAGATGATTAAGTTTTTCATACAAGGGTTTTTTTAAAGAAGTTTTCACATCTGTAAACTGCGATATACCTTTAGGAATTTAGCCCTAGGACCTTGCAGCTGCACTATAGTAGAAAACAGTTCTGAGACATCGGAGGTAAGTAGCCAAGTGGACTTAGGTTACAAAAACCAATGACCATTACACATGTAGTCACAAAATTTTTACTGTATCCCGCTCTTGATGAGGATGAGGTAGTAAAAGGGGTAAAGACTCAAGAAAACAACTGGTTAGTGAATACAAGGAAAAGTGAAACCTCTGTAGCTTCAGCACTGCTTCTCAGCATTTCCTTTTGCAAAAATTAACAAGAATTGAAGACAGCACTATCCAGTTAGAGCAGATTTAGGATATATTAAAGTGGATCAATAACAGTTTATATGCACACTTTAGTACAGCTTTAATTATGCAGCGGCTAAACACGGTAAAACCTAGATCGGTAGATCCCAAACCCATCAGTACAATTCTACCCTGGCTTCAAGAACCAGGTAAGACATTCTCAGAAGTAAGGTGTTACCATGTTCATAGGCAGTTCTAACCAGCAAAGCAGCATTTGATACAGACTCACAGAGGTGACTACTTAACGAGTCAGTTACCTGAATACTCAATGACTTCTTCTGGGGTTTTTCCTTCTACTTCTCGTGCTATATTTTCTATGTCATCACGGCCCCACTTCTCATTAGCTTTGATGAACTGGTTAAAATCTCTCTTGTTCCAGTTAGTGAATCCCTTTATAGCAATCAAAAGGAAACATTGCACAGAAGGTTAGGACGTGTGTCTCTCCAAATTTGTTTCAAGCGATTTCTTTAAAATGGCCTGTAACACTTCCATCATTCCAACAATATTAAACCTTGGCTTTCTCTGCAGTTTAATGTTAGTAGACAAACTGTTTTTATACTGCAGTTGCTGTAGCCTCTCCATCTAAATACTGCATAGCAATTAGCACCCATTCTCTACCGGCTCATTTTGGATAAGAGTCTTCAGCTCATAAATTAATGCTCCTGACCAATATTCTCTGAGAGAGAGCATGGGATCACTTTTTAAGAAACCCCCCTCAAGTGAAGCAATAGTCTCTAAGATGGTTTTGTTTTGTCAAAAAGGCCCACCAAGTGCCTCAGAGGTGCCATCACCCATTTTCCCTGGTCACTCTCCCTCAGAAGGTCTAAAGCTATCTGGTGATGACACTTGTGATATGCCAAAATTGTCAGCTGCTGAAATAGGCGAATTTCGTATTAGCAATACATTTTATACAGCTGGCAGTAAAACATTCTGCCAGCCACGTTATGATTTAGCCACGGCTTCTCTTGATTGTACTGTTGTAGTTTTTAGTAGTGACCTGGTCCAGTGCCTTACTACTCAAGCAAGAGGTCTTCTCCTCTAATTCCACCACGCCCCCCAAAATACATCATGAAAATATAATACCCAAACAAGGCATAACAGGCAGTAACCTGTTTTAAGTGATTTAAACATACATGCTACCTCATTATACACCCACTCAGCTCATATCCTCTTTAAGAGCGGGACACTATCCGCTACCAGGCAGTTTAAGAACACTGACTGTTCACCCTGCAGGATTCACTTCCACAGGAGAGTGATGGGTTGACAGAGATATGCTTTAAATGATGTGGAAAACAGCACATGCAGCTCTGCAGCTAGTCTGCAAAGTCCCACAGCTGAGGAAAGATGTTACAGCGTGCAGTCAATGCAAGCCTGGGAAGCCGGACTCTGACACTGGGCTAGTTCTTACTCTTCAGGATTAAAATGCACACACAACATAGATCAGATTCAGTAGACCCCGACTACACTAATCCAGTGCACGTTCTTCAAAGGTATCCAGCTGATGCTAAACCTCTTTTCAGTCAGAACCAACTATGGCATGTGTGATTCGATGACCAAGAAGTGTTCCCATAACACTGTAAAACACAAAGCAGGCTTTGGCCGATTCGCTAAAGACCCAACTGTACCTGGGTTAGAAGCTTCTCTTTTTCTTCAAGTTCCTCATCATTAAGAGGTTCAGCCTCATCAATCTTAAGCTGTTCTTCCTTTTGTGCTTGGGCTGCATTTGGCAAATCAGGATTACGAGGTACCTGAAAGGTTTTGCGTTTTGTAAAATTTGATTAATTTTTCACAGATAATTGCTAATTGTTACTTCTCTGTTAATATAGCCTCATCATTTGTTCAGCTCAACATGATTTTTCTTTCATTTAAGTAAGTGTGAAAAGAAGGACAAGTACATAGTCTCCTGACATTGCAATGTGTGAATTCTTCTATTACCTTGTACCCAATTGTCTTTCTGTAGTAAAGAATCTCTTTTTCCAATAGTTCAAACAGGCGTGGAGGAAAGAACTGGAAGTCCTGTACATTTGGCTGTTTTGGAGGCCGTGGTGCCTGAAATACATACAAAGTTTGCATTTGACTCCCTTTCACATCTATAATCTGTTTGCTTGTAATAACTGATTTCAGTTTACGAGAAAAAAAAAAAGGTTTTATTGTTACACAAATGCACTGTCTTAATTAAGAAAAAAAAAAGCCAGAGACAATTACAAAGATGAAGCATTCTAAAAGTGAAAGACCTGTCAGAAAAGGGGAGAGGGTCTGTTGGGAGGAGGAGGAGGCAGCTGGGGAAAGAGTCACACATACATCCCCTTCAACAAAGTTCAGGTGTTCTGAGCAGCAATAAGGAAATATTCCACAGGTAAGGAAAATCCACAGCTGCTTAAATAAAAATAAAGTAAGAGACACCTTGGTCTCACCCTCCTGACATCTTACAAGTTTCATCCTGCTCTTACATTTTTCTCACAGAAGTTTCTCTTAAGTCCTGTGGATTTTTCTAAATTTAAATTGCCTCCTCAATTTATAAAAGTGAATAGAGCAGTTTTTATGGATAAAGACCAACTTCTCGCTTTCAGCTTTAACTGTTTATCATGCACATTTCAACACTTTATTTCTTTAATTTAGTCAACTCACCTTGGGTGCTTTAGGCTCACTGACTCGAAGCGCCTCTCTGAAGTAAGCATCCACAGCATAATTGGCTTTTCTTTCTCGTTTAGGTGGTTCAATCCACTCCGTAAATGCCATCTATAAAAACAAATCCCACCACGCCAAAAAATATTAGACTAAGCCTTGCAAAACATTCAGACCAGCTGCGAGTTTTGTGTAAGACTAGGTTTACATCTACTTTGTCAAATAAGTAATAAAACTTATAAACTATTTTCATGCATTATATTGTATTTTAACCGATACTACTTAAATAAATATGGTTCAATCACACAACTTAGCACTTTCCCCCAAAAGAAACTTAAACATTACCTTCTGTTTTTCTCTGTAGTCTTCCCCTTCAAAATTATACACACTGGACTCCGTATCCATTGTGAAATTCCTAAGTGAGCTTTCACCCATCTTTGAAAGTTTTTCATTCATTTCCGCAGTCTTGGAAGAAGAGTAGCAATTTTGAAAGGTACTTCATTATAAAACATCTCATTTACAGCAGCAGAAAACCCAAACAATTGACCAATTGATCGATATGAAAACCATCAACATCGAAAAACCTGTTCTCTCCAACTTACAATCAAGTTATCATCTAGGGCTATACTATCTTACCATCATATTTAAGTCTATAGGTGGGCTCCTGCATTTTTAAAGCTTTATCTCACCTTCTTTGCACCTCTTTCCAAAATGTGATCAATATCTTCATCTGTAATCTCACTCTCTTTCGAGGCAAACACATGCGTTGCTCCATGTCTAATCATTTGCAGCATTTCATCCTTCCCAAGTTTATTCAGGTTTTGATCCACCAGTCTTCCTGAAGCGAAAAGTAATGGGAGGACAGCAGCTGACTAAACAGTTTACATTACAGAAGGAGCAATACATGATTCTTTCCCCCCTTACATCTGCAAGTTAAAGCTACATCCTTTTCTTTCAGTGAAGGAAATTCCAAATGGGTGGGGAAAAAAGAAAAAAAAGAGGAAAAAGCCCAAAAGAAGTCAGCAAAATCTATCCAGGGACCACTTATATTTCCTTAATTATACATGAACTGTGTTCAACAAACATAATTTTGGATGCAAGGTCTTCCGTATAAGCTTTGTTAAGCTGTATGTTTTCACAATGTCCACACTACACTTATTGACTCATTTTTTCAGAAATAAAGTTACCGATTCCAATCAAGTCAACCAAGAAGGCTACATTGTCATCGCTTTTCCCCATCTATTAAAAAAAGGCACCACACTCATTTCTACAGGTCAAAGGAATAGTTGAGCGCTTTAGCAGAAGGAAAAAAAAGTCTGACTATCTCCACTTACACATATGTATCACTAGGGAGGTAATAAAAAAGTTTGTGAGAAAAAGCCTTCCCCTACAGTAAAATAAATTTTCAAGTGGCTCAGGCCTTTAAAGGCACTCTAGCTATCTTCAGAGTTCAGCTGAGGCAAAAGCAACATTCCCATTAATTCTTACTAGCTGATTTTGCCAGTACACAAACTGTGGCAAAAAGAAGGGAATCTCATCATCTATACGACCAAATTGCCTTCCTATACTCGCCTTGCTGAATGACTATGGAATCGAGCCGGAGTTTCATTTCTGCACGTTCCACTATTCTTTCTTCCACTGTGTTGTCTGTGATAAACCTGAACACTCGAACAGTCTTTGTCTGGCCAATTCTGTGTGCTCGATCCTAGGCAAAAAAAAAAAAAAGTAACAAAAAAATTCAGTACTTGGTTTCCAGCATGACTATATAATTAGTCTTCATTTTTTCATTAGTTTCAACGTACTAATTTACAAAACAGACTAGCACAGGTTAGTTAAATCTTTACAGACATCCAGTTAACATGACTACCCATGACAGCAAATTCTTATCTGCATTGCAGGTTTTGGGGTGGGTTTTTTTTCAATATCAACAATGGCTATGTCTCTAGATGTCAAACCTAAAAAAATAGCGTTTGGGGTGGTTTTTTGTTAAATCAAGCAGGGCAGAAGACTGAATGCTTCTGACCTTATGTAACCTTCTGTAAAATCAAAGTATTTAAGAACTTATCTCTGTACTGACCAAAAGCTACCTTTCTCAAAATTGTTCACTTGTGCCATGAATATGTCAAGAAAAATACAAGGCACCACCTCACCTGACTGGCAAATCATTAACCACTGTGAGAATTAGTATTCTGACCATACATCTTTAGTGGTAGCTGGAACTGTCTCACTTTACCTTCCAGACACCGATTCCATCATTATGTCAAACTGATTTTTGCTAGACTACTCGAGAACTTATAGCTTAACTGAAATAATTAAAAATAAATTTCCAAGATTTGTCACTGAAAGACCTCATTCGTCAAAAAACACTGGTAGTTTTAAAAAAGCTTTTCTTTTTCTTATGTGGTCAGTAGTGGTCTTGACACTACTCCTGAGGTTGCAGATGCATGCAAATCTACTGCCAAAAAAAAGAAGAATTAAAGATGGTTGCTAAAAGGAGCTTGCTTACTTATCACCACCATAAAAGAAAGTTTTGAAAAGTTTAATTCAGCTTTTCTTTGTCTCACTTCCAAGGTATCAGAGAACACACTGTAAACACATTCACCTCTACTCCCCACACACGTAAAGCTTTATCGTTTTGGGATTAACATATACCACGCTAGATTTTTTTTTTTTTTGAACAAAATAGGCTATTCTCACTAAATACTGCTAAGAGTACTGTAGCATATACTCAGCATTTCCCACTGCATAAATCATTGTATACCCCAACTGTGACTAAAAGTTCCACACAGTGGAAGCTGCACTGGAACTGAAAATCAGTCTTAAAAGTACTTGCGCCTGTCCTAAACCAAGAAAAATACCAGTTTATTTTGGAAATACTGTATCTTGCCACACACACATTTCTAGGAAAGTTCTGTGAGAAAGAAGAAAAAAGAACCGTAAGTTCCATCTGGATTCTTACCATAGCTTGTAGATCTACTTGTGGATTCCAGTCTGAATCATACAGAATTACAACGTCAGCAGTAGCCAAATTGATTCCAAGACCGCCTGCCCGTGTACTCAGCATGAACACAAATTTTGAGCTACCAGGTTCGTTATATGCATTAATAGATGCCTAAATAAATAAAAGCAACATATCAGTTGAACCAAGTGTTTCACGCGTACTATTTTTATTTAACTGAAATACTTAAAATTTTAAATACCTGTCTCTCGTCATGTGGTGTTTGTCCATCCAGTCTACAATATTCATAATTTCGCCACATACAGTAATCTTCCAAGATGTCTAGCACTCTGGTCATCTGACTGAAGATTAAGACTCTCGAACCTGTTTAGGTAAAAAGCTTCCTTATGTTTTCACCAGAACTCAAGATTTACCAAACTCTGCAAGTCTGCATTACCAGAAAGGGAAGGAGAGCGGTACCATGTACTAAGAAAAAAACCAATTAGAATTTCAGAACCCAACATATAATGTTGGGCTGCAGCCCCTGGCAGCACCGCAGCTGTGTGGGGCTTACCTGCCTACCAGGGTTAAACCACAGCACCTTTTTTTGGTGCCCAATGTGGGGCTTGAAGGGTTCCAAATAAGGAGAGATGTGACTGGAGGGTGCTAGACCGAATTCATAGCCACTCATTAGCAGGCTCCTGTGCTTGCCGTGGGGCTTGCTCGCCTTACTCTATATTAGGGTATAGTTAGTGGCTGCCTTTTTGCTCTTGTTTTCTGTTGTACTCCTTATCAAAATGTTCCCAGTCACAACAGAGTAAGATGATTAACACAAATATAAAAACATCAAGGAGTATAAAGAAATAAATTTTGAAGTATTTGGTTTGGACTTAAGATGGCTAAAAATAAAGTAAGTTCATTAAGACAACCTCCAAAAAATGTAAATGTACAGTAATTTATGCATATACACATAACCATTTCCAAGCTAGTTGAGGGATTTAAGCAAAACATAGAATATTACAAAGCTTCCACCCCCTCTGATATTCTCCTAGTATGATTTTTTTTATCCTTTGGACTCAAGGTCTAATAATGACCTCTCTTTTGTTTAAGATGATGACTTGATTTCAGGCCAGGCCAATTTTCATTACCATATCTCAACAAGAAGCCTCATAGCAGAAAGAAACCAAGATTAAAAAAAGCACAGTAATCACTAAATTACTCTTTTGTAGTCTTACAATGACACATATCACCACAGCTGCTGAATGATACCTGGATACGAAGTACAGGTTACTTTTATATTACGTAATGCTGAGGTTTGGACTTGGTTTTATTTTTCTGCAACTTATTCCCAGTCATGAACTTCCCTCCACTCCTTTAGCCAAGTTACTTCACTAAGCATACTCATTAAAATAAGTAAAAATAAATAAATAATAATAAAAAAGTCAACTAAAAAAAATAAAATAAGTAAAAAACTTATTCCAGAATCAAAAATTCTGTGACAAGTTTTACAGTAATGTATTTATTCCAGAGCTCTGTCCCTACTATCAAATAACTTTAAAATAACTGAGTGTTCCCCCATGTTTGTGTGCCTTAAAGAATTCACTGAAAAAACTCAGGTGCTGCTCAAAACCATATCCAGCAGGAAAGACCAACATGTCACAAAGGACTTGACTTTAACCCTATGTGAAGACTTTGAATCTGAAATGGTACTTCACGGCAAATCAAAGGAGTGGCTAAACCACCACATGATTATGTTTCAAACGGCTAATAATGCTAAGAAAGAAAACCTAAAGCCCAGACCAACCGATGTTTCTGTGATCTCAATTTAGCCGGGGAAAAAAAAAAAACAACACACAAAAAAAACCCACCCAAAACCCAAAACAGTTCACCACCACAAAAAGCCATAACAGACTCCAGTTATTCATGAAAGCACAAAGGCACTTCACAAATTGTTTTTGTATCGTCTGTTTAAGATACAGTGCTTGACAAGCTGGCATCATGCTAGAAACCAACAATAATCCTCACTGAAATATGCTGGTTTTTGCTCAGGATATACGGAAACATTAAGACTTCCATTTTTATCGCTGAACCAAACACCTCTCAAACGAGGAGGAGACGCATACCTTGCTCTTTCAACTTAGGTAGTAATTTGTCCAATACTACCATTTTGCCACTGTTGGTGACCAAATGCATATCTGTTGTGTAAGGTGGACCGGGTTCTGCTCCATCAAAGAGATATGGATGATTGCAGCATTTTCGCAGCTGCATGAGGATATTCAACAGTCTCATTTTGTCCAGCTTCCCAGCTGAATTCAATATATCTATATCCTTCATTAAGATTCGTGTATACCTACATCAAAGAAAGAAAAAAATTTTGTGATTCTAAAACAAAGCTGGCCTTTCTTTAAATAGTAAGTACAGTCAAAAGCTCCCCCTCCCCCTCACTTAATCAGGTAACTCTCCCTGATATGCATGTTTTTGTCATCACAAAAGTGTCACAAGGAAATATGTATGAGTTGGGAGTACACCGGAAGGAATTAAATCAAGTTCCAGACAATAACCAAATCACAAGCAGCACGTTCCTTCTGAGCCTTAAGCACAGCAGTCAAGTACGTGAATTACCATTCTCGTTGCATTTTGCTGAGACCCACATAAATTTTAACCTCCTTCTTTGGAGGCAAGCTTTTCTCCACATCAGCCTTAATGCGACGTAAAAGGAATGGTCGTAGCACCTGAAAGAGATTGCATCATTAAACATATTTTGGAAACTGAAATACTGAACAGGACAACAGACAAAAGCAGTGCAGATGTTCTCTAACATAAATGCTCAAACACCTATTATCAGATCATCTGAAAAAGCAATCTATATAGACATGTAATTATACATGGGAATATACATGTCCTGTCTTTGGAAGATTCAGAAACGATGCAAACGATCATCTTTCAGATGGTTCTATGCCCCTTGATTCTTTTTTAATTTTGCTTGGCTCTTGTCTCTTTATAGCCAGTATTTTTAATGCAAGCATTTCAAAATCCTGAAAGCCAGAACTTTTGACCCTTCTCTACTCTCCAAAACCATTTCCTTTTCAAGAAACAGATCGTATTCTGAGCTTCACCGACCTATTCTGAAAGTCCAGTATAGTTTCCGGAATAATCTATTTTATCCTAATATTCTGTCACAAGAAGCATTAGAAGAATTATTTAGAACCTAGCTTAGGTAAACTTGGACAAAAAGCATAAAGACTTACCATATGGAGACGTTCCACCAACTTTTGATCCCCTAGACAGTTGTTTGTATCAAACCATGAATCAAAGTCCTGTATCAACAAAATCATTGTTACATAAGAGGTTTCCTTGCAAGGTGCAATGTCATTACAACTCAACTAGTTCTCTTATGTAGGCAGTAAGTAAAAGAACTAATTTCCCTCTTTGGTCTATTTTTATGGAAAGGTCCATAAAACAGCATATTTAAAAAAAAAAAACAAAAAAACAAAAAAAACCCAAAAAACAAACAACAAAACCCACAAACCTTCCATACCATTGGAAGGAGAAAAAAGAAAAAAAAAAGTCAATACGTGAGTCCTTTTCTGTTGAAAATGATTCACGTATATCACTCCATTAGACAAAGTCCATCTGGAAGAAGTACACTACTGCAGTATTTGATGAAAAATGAAAAGCAAAAAGTAAAATTTTGGTGTAATGCACCACAAGACTTCCCTTTCTACAGATGTTACGCTCCCAGTTCATCAAAACAGTTAAGCACACGCTTCACTTTGTGAAGTCTATTGCTCATTATATAATATCTCCCAACTCACAGGAAAGAAGCCTTAGGTAAACAATAAGGTAACTTGTAGTTAAATGTAAGAACAAAGGTAGTTTAGGCATCACAATTTTTAAATTGTGATTTTTAAACTATTTTGAAATGCAGTAGATATCATCTTCACATTGTGATTTTAAATAACTCCCATCTGCTAAGCTCACAACAGCCCTTAAAAATGGCCAAGCTGAAAAAAACAGTCTACCCTACTATACTTCACAATTCTGGAAACATTTCCAACTGTCAACCTATTGTTATCAGTAACTAATACTCCTAACTATACATATTCAGGTCTATTTTCAAATCTGGAAAATCAGCGAAGTTCATTCAATTTGATTAGCAGAAATGAAGACTTACTTCAGAAGAGTTAAAGACGTCTGGCAAAAGGAAGTTAAGAAGTGCCCAGAGTTCATGTAAGTTGTTCTGAAGTGGAGTTCCAGTTAACAGCAGCCGATTTGTAGTCTTGAATTCCCTCACAATTTCTGATAACTGAAGGACATCGAGACATGAGCAAATATAAAAATTTTGCTAGTCCCCACACCACCACCTAATAACCCACACCAATCTCTCTTTCAGTGGAAGTATAAATTACCTTGGATTTTTCATTTTTAATCCTGTGAGCTTCATCTATAACTAGATATCTCCAGTTAAACTTTTTGAATACTGACTTCTCTTTGATAAGCATTTCATACGATGTTACGCAGACATCCCATTCTCCCGGCAACAACACATCTCTGACAAAGGCAGCCTAGACAGCAAGGTGACAGTTAGTTACTGAAGCTTTGTCAAATCTAAAACAAAAAGAACACGCTACCGCTGTTAAAATTTTAAAAAAATGTTGCTACTAATTTAGAAAGAAAAGATAAAATTAGTTACAGAGGCAATATAACACAGAACCATTGTAAAGCTTGACATTTTTGTCAGTGCTGAAGCTGCTAAAACCCTTGGGGCAGAGCAGAGAAGGGATTTCAGCTCTAACTTCTGGCTTTGAAAACAGCAGATGACTGCCTACACACATGAAGTTTTCAATAGCTGAACTAGAAGATCAGGACTCAAAATTAGTTTGCTGTAGGTTTGCTTTGGCTTTTTTAAGTTTAGAAAACGGTAGGTTTTGACTATGAAAAATAATCCCAAGTGCAGCTTTATTTGGCTAACTCAACAATTTCTAGAACGCTGACATCCGAGGTTAAAAGCAGACACAGTAATTAGCCAGAATTCAATATACAGAGATGTAGAAATGTCAAGAACTTAACTCATATAAGCAAGAGATATACTGAAGAAATAGTAAGTACTTTTGGATTCAAAAAAGATGCATGAAAAAAATCACAAGATATCAGACTTGGACCAATAACCTCCAGAACTATTTAAAGTTTCATCGATATTTTTGTATTTCTAACCCAACAAACTCTGAAAATAGAGCTAAATGCCCTTAGAATAAAAATAACTGCTGACAAAAGCAGAAGTTTAATGGCACCAGTAATAACTCTTCCTTCCATAAATAAATGGGTAACTCCAGTTGACAAAGAGGCGCCATCATATTCCATGTTTTTAGGTTTTCTTTGCCGCACTAAAAAAAGTATCAATAACTGATATTGAAGTAACTTTTTAAAAAAAGAGAATTATTAAAATAGTAAGGCCATAAGAGGCTGAACAATATTTTCTTTCAATTGACAAAATTCAAGCGAAGGTAAGATCCATTTGCATACCACTTTTAACAACCAACCCACCTTGCCCCCACCAGCCCTAAGCTGACAACTGTTTTCAGAAAAGTTCCTTAGTGACAGACCCTATAATCCTCTTAAGAACTGCTGTTACAGCCAACACAATGTACTGTACTACACAGAGCAGAAAACAAATTACTTTTTTACAGATTTATATATTCCTACAAATGACAGCACTTTATATGAAACGCTTTATTTTCCTATTTTAAGATTCATCAGGTTTTGTTGGCCTACCTGGTGTATTGCCTTCACAAAAGGAGAGAGAAAACCTTGGGTCAAGAAATTATGAGCGTAAAGTGATGAAGCAATAGCTGGGCAACAAACGTGTAAATTCTAAGCTGGTTGTATTTTAAGGAGGTCTTAGTGTTTAACCACTACAAACCCATGTAACATCCTTCCCTATCAACAAAAGATAAAGGACAGCACGATCACATGCTGGATTTCCAGAGGAAGAACCACCACATCAAAACTTACTCGCTGGTCTTTGTCACCTATCAAACAAACTGCTCGAAGTGTAGGTACCCATCTCTTGAATTCATTCATCCAGTTATGTAGAGTGGACTTGGGAACTAACACCATATGAGGACCAGGAATATTTCTGTAGTGTTTCATATACCCAAGAAGAGAAATTGTTTGCAGTGTCTTCCCAAGACCCTGTAAGAGACGTTAACGTGTCAGAAAAAAAAATCTCTCAGGAAACACCTTTAAAAACCACAACAGTGAGCTCTGAGTACAATATGGAAGACACAGCAGCCTGAACAAATGAGTGAGATATACTAAAGACAGTGCTACTCACAAAAGGCATCAAAATCTTGGTTAGGAAAAGCTTGTATGGCTTCCCACATGGAATAAAAAAACACAGTACGAGTAACATTTTCAAACCTTAGATTATAAAGTTAGAATTTTGCCTTACCTTTCAAGTAAGACACACTCTTAGAAGTGCAAGAAAACATTATTTAATAAAATTTTGTTTTGTAGACCAGGGTGTACTCAGATTATTTATTTAGAGGTCAATGAACTTCACAAACTGGACATATGCATTCTCTTAAACTTGAAATAATGTGACTAAATTAAGAACTCTGTAAGGAAGCTTTTACAGGCCATGACATGATGTCACTTCTTGTGAGAAGAAAGCCAAACATAAAAGTAACAGCTGCATATGTCAAAGAAGAAAACAAATACTGAGCTTCTTTAGAAGTACTTTTAGTGTCCTGCTCTTTATTCAACAGAAATATTTAAAACCTTGTGTCTTCAGCATAAAATTTTAATTAAAACAAAATTGAGAAAGACATGCAAAACCCAGTTCTTATCACTTAAATAATTTAAAAAAAAAAAAAAATGACTCAAACATATGGGATTTAAAACACCCAAAACCATCAGTGCAAGTTATTTTTGCTTCTAAAATTCAAGTCTTTGTCTTCAAAATAACCACATTCCACCTGGTGTAAGATGTGGAAAAGTGTTTACAAGCTGTATGAAAGGCACTAATAAGTTCAGAAGGATTAAAAATTAAGATTTAATCAAAAAATATTTAATAGTAAATATTTAAACCCCTCAACTCAAGATGGATTTTGGAATACCACAAATCCAAGGACTTAGAAAGTTTCCCAGTCATTTTTGTTAAAACAAGCCTGCTCCACTTACAAGTGTATTGAGCAAAAAGAAAATTTCCTCTATACATAAACACGTATGTTGAAGAAAATCCTTGATCTATTTCAAAATTAAACATGTTACTAAACAGTAATTTAAATTCATTTGTCTCTAATTTATCTTGAAGTAGTTTATTACACAGAGAAGAAATTACCAGAAGGTATAAGAAATGCAATATACTGAAATATAATTAGATTTTTGTTTTCCTTATCTGCTTCTTATGAAAAACAGATACAACTAAAATCACTTAAAGGACAAAAACGTATCTGCTTGTCTAGCTACTACAGTTTCTTCTGCATTCATCCCTTGTTTTTCAGGGAAAAAGAATAAAAACAAAAGCAAAAGCTACTATGGCCAGTGCTGACCGAAATGTCCACGGTCATGGTGTGAAAGAAATTTTAACACAGCTCTCTAAGCTACATCATTTTTCCCAGAAAATTTCCCACTAGTGTAGCTCTTGCTGCTGAGATCAGTCCACCTAGGACACTCATATCCTGCTATCTGCATTTTATTCTAACAACAGGAAGTGTTCCCGCATTTGCTGCTCTTTTCATACATGACACACTCTTAGGGCAGCTTGAGAATACCATAACAAAATAGCTGCAATTTAGAGGGAAAAAAAAATAGAGGATATATCATTCTCTAGAATAATTCCCCTCCACCAAGCTTTATTTTTCTGAAGTTTGACGGTTTCTCTTTTTATATGTCTATTTCTAAAACTGCCTGCACAGTTCATTTAAATTAAGATACCTCTGACCCTTTTAACATTAGTGACTTAAAACATGCTAGAAAAATAGGATTTGGCAACTTACATATTGCATTTTGTGCTATTAAAAAATCCACATATATAGCTGAACTAAAATTGTATTGTATTGCATGTGTTCGCAAGTCCCCAGATACATGGGCTATGTGCATACCATTTCATCCGCCAGGATGCCATTGATGCCATTTTCATACAAAGAGATGAGCCAGTTCAATCCTCGAACCTGATAATCACGCAGCTTTCCCCATTTAACATCTAAAAGACATGAAAGAATAGACTAAAAGATCTGTAAAAACTCGTCAAAGCATTTCACCATCCCTTGCCTGCTAATTCACACTGATTAGCTAAGCTACAGAAGAAAAGCAAGTAGTGAGCTTCATGCAGTAAACTCCCAAGGACAATGCAGATTGGAGACAGCAATATGTTAATTTTGTTTCTGCAAGGTGCTCCAACAGCTTTGTTTTCTGCAAGAACCCAAAATATGTAGAAATTCTAACTCCATCACCATCCCCCAAATCAGAACACAGTTGAATGTTAAAACAACCGAATACTGAATTTTCTGTTAAATGAACTGGAAGCTGTTAGGTACTTTAAACTGCATCAGAAGATAGGTTACGGATGTAAAATTTGTAAGATGACAGATTTAAAAACAGCTAGCTCTTTTCTAGTTACGAAGGTATAGGAACTGGATTTCTAAAGGACAAGACTCACTGGACTACCTTTCTAGCCTGGCTGAAAATAAACAGTCCCTCGCTAATACATTCTGTCCCATTAGACTAGTGCTGGACTTTTTTTCCTCCTTCTCTTCCCCAGAATTAATTCATTGTCCTTGGGAAGGATGTAAATAATCTTCATTTTAAATAATATTTTGAAGGAAAAGAACAAGGTGAGGTGGGAAGCGAACAAAAAAGAGGAAACACACATGATGGAGATTCTTCAAATCGAGTGCAGACATTAGTTGTCTTGGAGCTTTCTGTTAACAGCTCCTCATCTTCTTCCTGCTCTGTTCTACGATGGCGGTAGCTGAAAAAGTGCAAGAAAGGAAGTTAGTTTCTGGCTAAACTGAAAAGACATGAAAACGTTCCAAAATTAAATCTAACATCATTGCAGTACAGAATGCAAACACCCAAGGAAGCTCCTAGCAAGATTCTTCAAAAACAGCTGAAAAGCTGTTTTTAACTCTTGAGAACCACTAGCTTCTTAATAGGATAAGATGACCACATTGTTACCAGCCTCAAATATTAGAGCAAAGTGACTAGAAAGGGATAAATTGCCGTGCATCAGTACTGGCCTTTAACTACAAGACAGAGAACAGCTCTGTATGTAAGAGTTCTGGAACACCTGCCAAACGCTCAATGTACTTAGCCATATAACTGCAATGAAAGCAATCCGAATTTCTAGACTTCTGATTTTCAAGCTGCCTATAAGATGCAGTATACCGATGTTCTCTGCGAACTCTTACAACTTACAGCCACAAATGGTCTACTTTTCTTCTCCCGCTTTTCTTCATGCTAGAATACTTTAAATCATGATAGTGCTTTACCACCAACACAAAATTCTTTTAACTCCTAGAATTCTTAAAGAACCCTCAACTTGCAGGCGGCCAGTTGAAAAAAATCACAATTATACAGCATAAAACACACACCAAAACAGGACAAAAGACTAGCAAGTTTAACTTACGCTTCTAAAGTACAATAAAATCCATAATTACAGTACAAGCTGGCCTACATGTCATCACTCACTCGCCAACTGACAGTAAATTCTGTTTTTCATCCTTCTTTATTCGTGGACGTCCAGGCTTCATTTTCAAAGGTGAAGTTGGAGTTTTCTGAGCAGCAGGCTGAATGAAATGAGCGAACAGCTCAGTCTGCTTCAACAGATACTCAAATCTGTTTGCTCTGTCTGTTTGCTGTTGACAAAAAAAATTAAGTGGAACAAGTGTGAGACATTACAGTATGAATTCATTCAAAAGAAAAAGCTAACAAATGCTTTTTAAACAACATAGATTCGTATTTCTTTATATACATACCTACAATAAGACAGAAGAGAGGATTAACGTCAACAGTATAACTGTTAGTGACAGATTCAATATTCTTTCATTGGGTCAAGGCTAGCCTTTGCTACGCCGTATGATCAAAGTTGCAAGACAGACCTGCGCTAAGACTGCAATCTGACTTTGGCACAAAGATTGCGTAAGTGTCACCAGACATGGTCACAATCCCCTTAAGAACCATCTCCTATCAAAAACGATAGTCCCACTCCCAGAAATTTAGCGCCACCCAGCATGCACAGGATTCTTCAGTGAACTCGTTCCTCTCACCAACCTGGCAACAACTACTTTCTACTGCATTAGTTTCCTGCCTGCGCAGTGAGATACACCACCTCACTGTGGTGTCAGATAAGCAAAAGAGCTGGCATGGAAGGGGGTGGAGGGGGCAGAAGAGCCCATAGTTAGAAGCCAGAACACCTATTTCAGCAGCAGAGACCTCTTAGATATGCTCAGCGTAACTCGTCTGACTGCCCCCTTTGATATGAGTCGCCGTTTCTGCTGTGCAAAAACGATTACAGGGGACAATATTAGCATCTAAAAGGTTCAGCTCCTTTGAGACAAGTTTCATTTGGAATCCATACGCCTTCCCAAGGCCACATCAAGACATCAGAACAGGTAATCAAGGCAGAAACCAGTTCCAAGCTTAAGAGCAACCACTCTGACATTCTGCCAGCTGCCACAACATAACCTGGTATTTAGCAACTTGCACAGTTACAGGAAGTCAGTTTTCTTAGTAAAAAGGAACACATGTTCCAGACTTCTGCAACAGTAATGCCAGCTCTGTGAGTGTTCTCTTTAAATAAAGCAAGCAGTTCCTGCACTATGTAAAAGACAGGAAGACAAGGGGTTAGAGAAGAAAGAGACCAAGAAAGAGATCCTGTATGTACCACAGAAGAGTCAAACTCCCTCTTAACTACTGTTCAAGCTTGATCGACACAGCTACAATTCACATCCACTGAATTAAAGTTTTCCTGTCCATTCTTCATAGGTTTGTGAGGTTTTTTGTTTACTTTACAACAATTTCTGAAGTTTAAACTAGGTAAGATCTTACTACTATCCAAATTGCTGATCCTTATTTTTAAGTACTTGTTTCACTGGCTGTGCAAAAGAGAAGTAGAAGAGATACAACGTGCATTGCAAAAGTTTCCTCATTCGAAAATTTTAGTGAGGAATCTTCTGTGAGTTTTCGCACTGCACACACACATCCGCACAACTCATCTTCATTGTGCTTAAAGACATTCCTTTTAAGAGACTAACAAACATCTGTATCTTTTAGACAGGACACAGACAAGAACAGGCTGTACTCTACAACCCTGAGCTATGCTACCAACAGAGGAACTTTTCCTGTTTTCTTTTCCAGTGCGTCTTCTGACTAGTGGAACAGTAAAATACAATCCCCCTTGTAATCGTGCCTGTCTAGATACTAGAAGAGACAACTCCAAGTTCACTTCCTTCAGTTTGCCAGGAAGTAGCAAAGAAATTAGCAGAAGATGACGGGGTTATTTTCAGTGGCAAGAAGAAACACCACAGGAAGCAGCAAATTATGAGAATCAGTTTCACTTTCCTATGAAGAAATTCCACGTGCGGTCACAGACACTGGAATTACGAACAGGAAGAAAGGAAAACAAGGAGGAACAGAGAAAGGAAATGCAACGAGATGGTGAGGAGTGGACGGCTCCATCTCTCATGTTCAGGATACTATAAAAACTAAAACAATAAGGAAAATAGTAAGTTTTCTCATATCTAACCCACAAATCACAGAATCACCCATCTTCAAAAGCTCAAGGACTCTAACTAGAGCTTCACAAAGAAGAAGTTAAATTTTAGACAAAGCTAACAAAATCCCTTTCAGTCTAGACAAAGTAAAAGGGTTGAAAAGACGGCCAAGATGTTCAGTCAGCGCTTGTCCTAAACAGCAAACCCTTCCTTGACGTCCTGTAAATTTTAAAAGCTTTCATTTACTTTGACCCGTAAACTGTACTGTTTGAAACAACCTGTCTATTTTGAAGTCTTCCTACTAAAGCGTATTTCAACTGAAAATGAATGCAGTGCCTACTCAAAGCCTTATGCCAAACCTTTCTTTTTACTGTTCAAGCCCTTTTCCTACAAAGGACTGCAACTCCTGCTGTTCAAAAGTAAGTTCGGAAACATTTTCCTGTATTCAACAGCGATATAAAAAAGATCCTAGACTTCAACTGATTTCTTACATTGAGAAAGTAAGGTAGCAGCTATTTAAATACTTGTGGACACTTTCCTAGAGGATCTTTCCATTTCTGACTGAGAAAGTGAATACCCAACTCTTCTTAATCCCCCTTCCGTACAGGAAGGACAACTCTACAGATAACTTCAAAAGCAACTTGACAACTTTTTATTACATTTTTTTCCTCTAAGACATTTGAATATTTCCCATTATATCATTCTTCTAAATCTAGAGCACCTCAAAGCTGCTAGGACTATACTTCCCAGAAACAACACATTAACAGTTATTCCCACAAATGATTGCCATAGAAATGGAGAAACAGTAGAGAACCAGTCAACAAAATTCTAAAAAGAAGGGTCTCAGGGTTTTTTCCTGCGTATTTTTTGGTTTCAAGTTACTTAAATATTTTTTAATACTACACAAAGTTTTATAAATCCAGTTAAGAGATTTCAAACAAGCAGAAAAATGAGTCTATTTTAAGCAACTGCCTAAGTACTGGATAGCCGTACACTGTCCCAAAAAATACATACCATTTTCTCTTCGTATGTAGGATCTGCTTCCTGGATCTCTTTTTGTTTTCCTGGTGATGCATCATCAAAAGATTCCTGAGATGAAAAAGAATTAGAAAAAAAATTATTTTCTGAACAAGGGAAGATAGCCATGTAAAGAAGAATAAGCTTGTTTCAAATTAGTATCTATCTGCATCAGATGGCACAGCCATCTTTTGCTGCTTTGATATAGTCAGCTTTCTATTACTTACTATAAAATTACCTGGAGATGGATCAAAGATCCCTGCCATAGGGTGAGGGACAGAGCTAGATCTCTGTAATCTGATTGAGCTCCATTATTAAAGAATCACATCAATATGAATGAGAGAGACAGCTGTGGTCCAGGAGCTCGGCATGCCGCTTCTACGGTGCTGAGCCAAAACCCTCCTAAAGCTGGCTCTGAAGAGTACTGTGAAAGAACTAGCTCCGGTCCCGAAGCAAGCGTAGTTTGAAGGGTTTTTTTTCCTTTTTCCAGATTACCCAAATCCCTCATCATTCTGCATCAAGGGAACAAGTCTAAATGAGAACCTGGACCACAGTTTTGTCCTGCAAGGAGATTAGGAAAAAAACTGCATTTCCCCCCCTATTTAGTTTACTAAATCAAATAATTGTTATTACCAGTCCCACTACTAACAGAAAAACAAGTCGGTTGGGAGGGGACAGTCCTCTCTCATCCCCTTCCTGCCAAATCCTTGACACACTGCCTTCAATTATTTTTCAGATCGGGGCTTTTTTATCCCTGTCTCTCCTGTTGTTAGGTTAACTCCTTCCTCATTACCTCCCACGTGTCATTTAATCTTCTGTTCTTAAAACCAAAAACAATGGGATGATCATTCCCTGGTAAACCAGTAAAACAGTATATTGCAAAATAATTCTTGAAAGGGTGAGAAAAGGAAAAAAAAGAGATGCCTTCAAAATCATTATTAACTATCTGTTTAATTGAGCCACATAAGAATAGAGCTAAATTCAGTCTTTACTGGCCAATGTAGAACAAAGGAACAGGAAAGTAAGAAACAATCTGAAACAAAGGCAGGCAAAACACAGGATGTTTGTGGGCGGGTCTTTCCTCACTAAACTCCAGCAGGTAAGGCAAGCAGAAACAGAAGAATCCTACCACAAATATTTCATTCACCAGTCAAAATATGAAGCACTGGGCATAAAAAGTTATGGCTAAAGATCTTCTACACTCATACCCAAATCTTCTTACTCATCTCCCACTGGATTTAGCCAACACACACCTACCAATGAGCACAAGCATAGGGCCGTTCAAACTTCTGTACGAAATTCACATTTCTCCTGAAACGCCTAACACGCCAAAAGCAGAAACGCAGCAGCGCGCCACCTGATCTCGTCACGTGTGATAAAGATGACAAAACCTCACAATTTAGCTGGAGAGCAAGAAAAGCAGTCTGTCAGATGATCAGGACTACCAAGAAGCTATTTCAACTGAAACGTCATTTTACGCAAGGTAGTTCCTTTTCGCGTGGGGAAGGGATTAACTTGGCAAGCGCAGAGAGAGCCCTCGCACACAGGCACTGCAAGAGCACACGTCTCACAGCCTCCATGCGCTTAGCCCCGGCCCGGAATTGCCCTATTTTTACAGGTCCTAGCAGGACTTATTACCCACAGTGCTTTGGCTACTTGCTAATCCGAAAAATATCCCATTTGCAAATTTATTTAGATCAAGTAGGTTGGACTGTACAGCATGACTCAGAGTACAAAACAGCCGGCGCTGAAAGCAGGACCAACCAGTTTCCTCATATCGTTAAAGAAACAATGCTTCGATAAAAATTGCATCTCCAGGCGATCACTCAAACCCCTTGAAATTTCTAGAATAAGCACCTGCTGCCAGGAAAAAAAAACCTCCAACAACCCCCCACCCCGGAAAAAAAAAAAAAAAAAAAAGTTTTGAGCGGCTTTAGAAGAGAGAAAAGGTTACTGCTTTTTACAACGTGGACACGCTCGTCGCTGAAGCAGGAAGCACAAACGATGGGAAGGCTTTCCCAGGGAGGGAGGAGAGGAGAAAAAGGCCACTTGCGAGGAGCGGGTAACGAGCCCAGCGGGATCTCTGCGCTTTGAGCGCTATACGTGTGCGGAGGTGGGGGGGCGGACGGGGGACGACGGTGGGCCCCGTTCCCGAGCGAGGGGAGGCGCGGGGGGGCTCCCCCTGCCCGCCCGTCACCCCGCTTCGAAGAAGATAAATAAATGAAGGGACCCGGCGGCGAGGCCTCCTCTTGTCCCC